>NC_053124.1:6943-39470 GCF_010015445.1 Perca fluviatilis | reverse complement strand
CCCGCCACGCGCATTGCTGGGGCGGCGTTGTTACCCGGGTGCAGCCTTGTTACCCTGGAGAACCTCTCGCTACCAGGTGACTGTGGTTGATGCTGAGCAGCGGTCGCTACCCTGGGGCACTGTGGTTACTTCTGAGCAGTGTGGGAGCCCGCTGGAGCCGTGGTCACCCTGAAGCAGCGTGCTACCGCGGGGAGCTGTATGATGCGGGGCATCTGTGTATTGCATTGCAGCTGTTGTTACCACTGAGAAGCTGTTGTTATTGGCGTGGTGCAGCTGTGGTTGATGCTGAAGCAGCAGCTAACCGCTGGGGCAGCCATTACCGCAGGCCGCCGTGGTTACCGCTGGGGCAGCTGTGGTTACCGCAGGGCCGGGCCGGGGTTACCGTACGGGCAGCCATGTCACCGCTGGAACGGTGTGGTCAACGCTGAAGCAGCGGTCGCTACTGCTGGGGCAGCTGTTGTTGATGCTGGGGCAGCTGCTGTTACCGCTGGGGCAGCTGTGGTTACCGCGGGCGCAGCTGAGGCTGACACCGGAGCAGATGTTGTTACTGCTGGGCGGCTGTTGTTATTAGCGGTGCAGCAGTTGTTACTACTGGGGCCTTTGTCGACACTGCTGGGGCAGCTTGGTTACCGCAGGGTGGCTGTTTACCAGCGGGTGCAGCCGTGGTTACCGCAGGGTGGCTGTTGTTACAGCGGTGCAGCTGTTGTTACCGCTGGAGAAGCTGTCGTTACTGCAGGTGCAGCTGTGGTTGATGCCATGAAGCGCGGTCGTTACTGCTGGGGCAGCTGTTGTTACCGCTGGGGCAGCTGTCGTCCCTATTGGAGCAGCTGTGGTTACCGCCGGAGCCGCTGTGGTCAATGCGAAGAACCGGTCGTTACTCGCTGGGGCAGCTGTGGTTGATGCTGGGGAGGCTGTTGTTATTGCAGGTGCAGCTGTTGTTACTACTGGGGCCTTTGTCACCACTGCTGGGGCAGCTTGTGGTTACTGTACGGCTGTTGTTTCATGGTGAAGCAGTTGTTACCGCTGCAGAAGTTGTCGCTACTGCAAGTGCAGCTGTGGTTGATGCTGAAGCAGCAGTCGTTACCGCTGGGGCCGCCGGGTTACCGCAGGCCCGCCTGGTTACCGCCTTTGGGCCGCCATGGTTACTGCAGGGGCCGCATGGTTACCGCTGGGGCCGCTGTGGTTACCGCTGGGGCAGCCGTGATTACCACAGGGAGGCTGTGGTTACTGGCGGATGCAGCTGTTGTCACCGCTGGGGCAGCTGTGGTTACTCGCAGGGCAGCTGTGGTTACCGCTGGAACTGCTGTGATCAATGCTGAAGCAGCGGTGGTTCCGTTACTGCTGGGGCAGCTGTTGTTGATTCTGGGGCAGTTGCTGTTACCGCTGGGGCAGCTGTGGTTACCGCGGGTGCAGCTGAGGTTGACACTGGGGCAGATATTGTCACTGCTGGGGAAGCTGTGGTTACTGCAGGGGCAGCTGTGGTTACCGCTGGAACTGCTGTGGTCAATGCTGATGCAGCAGTTGTCACCGCATACGCAGCTGCTGTTACCGCTGGGGCCCTTTGTCGTCACTGCTGGGGCAGCTGTGGTTACTCGCGTTGCAGCTGAGGTTGACACTGGGGCAGCTGATGTTACTGCTGGGGCGGCTGTTGTTATTACGCGGTGCAGCTGTTGTTACTACGGGGGCCTTTGTCGTCACTGCTGGAGCAGCTGTTGTCACTGCAGGCGGCTGTCGTCCCGATTGGGAAAGCTGTGGTTGCTGATGGGGCAGCGGTTGTTACTGCTGGAGCCGCTGTGATCAATGCTGAAGCAGCGGTCGTTACTGCTGGGGCAGCTGTGATCGATAGTGGGCATCTGTTGTTATTATGGGTGCAGCTGTTGTTACTACTGGGGCCTTTGTCGTCACTGCTGGGGCAGCTGTGGTTACCGCAGGGCGGCTGTTGTTAACGCGGGCAGCAATTGTTACCGCTGGAGAAGCTGTCGTTACTGGAGGTGCAGCTGTGGTTGATGCTGAAGCAGCAGTCGTTAATGCTGGCGAGCCGTGAATACCGGGGCACGCCGTGTTACTGCTGGGGCCGCTGTGGTTACTACAGGGCGGCTGTGGTTACCGCGGCAGCTGTTGTCACCGCTGGGGCAGCTGTGGTTACTGATGAAGCAGCGGTTGTCACTGCAGGTGCAGCTGTTGTTACCGCTGGGGCCTTTGTCGTCACTGCTGGGGAAGCTGTGGTAGCTGTGGTTACCGCGGGTGTAGCTGAGGTTGACACTGGGGCAGCTGTTGTTACTACCGGCTGTTGATTATTCGGGTGCAGCCGTTGTTACTACTGGAGCCTCTGTCGTCACTGCTGGGGCAGCTGTGGTTACCGCGGGTGCAACTGTTGTTACTGCAGGTGCAGCTGTGGATGATGCTGAAGCAGCGGTTGTTACCGCTGGCGGCTGTGGTTACTACGGGTGCAGCTGTTGTCACCGCTGGGCAGCTGTGGTTACTGCTGAAGCAGCGGTTGTCACTGCAGGTGCAGCTGTTGTTACTGCTGGGGCCTTTGTCGTCACTGCTGGGGTAGCTGTGGTTATTGCGGGTGTAGCTGAGGTTGACACTGGGGCAGCTGTTGTTACTGCTGGGGCGGCTGTTGTTGCGCGGGGTGCAGCTGTTGTTACTACTGGGGCCTTTATCGTGCCACCGCTGGGGCAGCTGTGTTTACCTGCAGGGCGGCTGGTTGTTACCGCGGGTGCAGCTGTTGTTACCGCTGGAGAACCTGTCGTTACTGCAGGTGCAGCTGTGGTTGATGCTGAAGCAGCGGTCGTTACTGCTGGGGCAGCTGTGGTTACTCTGGGGCAGCTGTGGTTACTGCTGGAGCCGCTGTGGTCAATGCTGAAGCAGCGGTCGTTATTGCTGGGCAGCTGTGGTTGTTGCTGGGGCATCTGTTGTTATTACGGGTGCAGCTGTTGTTACTACTGGAGAAGCTGTTGTTATTGCGGGGGTGCAGCTGTGGTTGATGCTGAAGCAGCAGTCGTTACTGCTGGGGCAGCCGTGGTTACTCGCAGGGGCCGCCTGGTTACTGCTGGGGCAGCTGTGGTTACCGGGCGGGGGCTCGTGGTTACTGCATGGGCAGCTGTGGTCACCGCTGGAACTGCTGTGGTCAATGCTGAAGCAGCGGGTCGTTACTGCTGGGGCAGCTGTTGTTGATGCCGGCAGCTGCTGTTACTGCTGGGGCAGCTGTGGTTACTGCGGGTGCAGCTGAGGTTGACACTAGGGCAGATGTTGTTACTGCTGGGGCGTGTTGTTGTTATTGCGGGTGCAGCAGTTGTTACTACTACGGGCCTTTGTCGTCACTGCTGGGGCAGCTGTGGTTACTGCAGGGTGGCTGTTGTTACGCGGGTGCAGCTGTGGTTACCGCAGCGGGTGGCTGTTGTTACTGCGGGTGCAGCTGTTGTTACCGGCTGGAGAAGCTGTCGTTACTGCAGGTGCAGCTGTGGTTGATGCTGAAGCAGCCGGTCGTTACTGCTGGGGCAGCTGTTGTTACCGCTGGGGCAGCTGTCGTCCCTATTGGGGCAGGCTGTGGTTACCGCTGGAGCCGCTGTGGTCAATGAAGCAGCTTGTCGTTACTGCTGGGGCAGCTGTGGTTGATGCTGGGGAGGCTGTTGTTATTGCAGGTGCAGCTGTTGTTACTACTGGGGCCTTTGTGTCACCGCTGGGGCAGCTGTGGTTACCGCAGGCGGCTGTTGTTTCTGCGGGTGAAGCAGTTGTTACCGCTGCAGAAGTTGTCGTTACTGCAAGCGCAGCTGTGGTTGATGCTGAAGCAGCAGTCGTTACTGCTGGGGTCACGTGGTTACTGCAGGGGCCGTCCGATTACTCTTTGCCGCCATGGTTACTGCAGGGGCCGCCCGTGGTTACCGCTGGGGCCAGCTGTGGTTACCGCTGGGGCAGCTGTGGTTACTACAGGAGGCTGTGGTTACCGCGGATGCAGCTGTTGTCACTCGCTGGGGCAGCTGTGGTTACTGCAGGGCAGCTGTGGTTACCGCTGGAACTGCTGTGGTCAATGCTGAAGCAGCGGTCGTTACTGCTGGGCAGCGTTTGTTGTTGATGCTGGGGCAGCTGCTGTTACCGCTGGGGCAGCTGTGGTTACTCGCGGGTGCAGCTGAGGTTGACACTGGGGCAGATGTTGTCACCGCTGGGGAAGCTGTGGTTACCGCAGGGCAGCTGTGGTTACCGCTGGAACTGCTGTGGTCAATGCAGAAGCAGTTGTTGTTACCTGGCTGGCCAGCGTGGGTACCGCTGGAGCCGCTGTGGTCAATGCAGAAGCAGCCGGTTGTCACCGCAGGTGCAGTTGTTGTTACCGCTGGGGCCTTTGTCGTCATTCCTGGGGCAGCTGTTGTTACCGCTGGGGCAGCTGGTCCATTTGCGGGTGTAGCTGTGGTTATACTTGACAGCTGTTGTCACTGCTGGGGCCGCTATCGTCCCGATTGGGGCAGCTGTGGTTGCTGATGGGCAGCGGTTGATACTGTTGAGCCGCTGCTCCAATGCTGAAGCAGCGGTCGTTACTGATGGGGCAGCTGTGGTTGATAGTGGGGCATCTGTTGTTGGCCGGATGCAGCTGTTGTTACTACTGGTCCTTTGTCGCCACTGCTGGAGCAGCGTGGTTACCGCAGGGCGGCTGTTGTTAATGCGGTGCAGCTGCTGTTACCGCTGGAGAAGCTGGTCGCGCACCGTAGGTGCAGCTGTGGTTGATGCTGAAGCAGCAGTAGCTAATCGCTGGGGCAGCCGTGGTTACTGCAGGCGCCGTGGTTACCGCTGGGGCCGCTGTGGTTACTGCGCGAGCAGCGGTGGTTACTACAGGCCGCTGTGGTTACCGCTGGAGAACCTCGTCGTTACTGCAGGTGCAGCTGTGGTTGATGCTGAAGCAGCGGTCGTTACTGCTGGGGCAGCTGTGGTTACCGCAGGTGCCGGCCGTGGTTACCGCTGGGGCAGCTGTGGTTACTGCAGGGCGGCTGTTGGTATCAGCGGGTGCAGCTGTTGTTACTGCAGGTGCAGCTGTGGTTGATGCTGAAGCAGCGGTTGTTACCGCTGGGCGGCTGTGGTTACTACGGGTGCAGCTGTTGTCAATGCTGGGGCGGCGGGTTACCGCTGAAGCAGCGGTTGTCACCGCAGGTGCATCTGTTGCTACCGCTGGGGCCTTTGTCGTCACCGCTGGGGCAGCTGTGGTTACCGCGGGTGTAGCTGAGAGCGGTTGACGCTGGGGCAGCTGTTGTTACCGCTGGGGTGGCTGTTGTTATGCGGGTGCAGCTGTTATTACCACTGGGGCTTTTGTCGTCACCGCTGGGGCAGCTGTGGTTACTGCAGGGCGGCTGTTGTTACCGCAGGTGCAGCTGTTGTTACCGCTGGAGAACTCGTCGTTACTGCAGGTGCAGCTGTGGTTGATGCTGAAGCAGCGGTCGTCTACCGCTGGGGCAGCTGTGGTTACTGCAGAGGCCGCGGGTTACCGCAGGGGCAGCTGTTATTACTGGGGGCCTTCTTCCGTCACCGCTGGGGCAGCTGTGGTTACCGCTGGGGCAGCTGTTGTTACCGCTGGGGCAGCTGTTCGTTACTGAAGGTGTAGCTGTGGTTGATACTTGGGCAGCTGTTGTTACCGCAGGGGCCGCCGCGGGTTACTCGCTGGGCCGCTGTGGTTACCGCTGGGGCAGCTGTGGTTACTACAGGGCGGCTGTGGTTACTGCAGGTGCAGCTGTTGTCACCCTGGGCAGCTGTGGTTACCGCTGAAGCAGCGGTTGTCACCGCAGGTGCAGCTGTAACCACTTGGGGCCTTTGTCGTCAATGCTGGGGCAGCTGTGGTTACCGCGGGTGAAGCTGAGGTTGACACCGAGCAGCTGTTGTTACCGCTGGGCGGCTGTTATTGCGGTGCAGCTGTTGTTACCGCTGGAGAACCTGTCGTTACTGCAGGTGCAGCTGTTGTCGTGCTAGGGCAGCTGTGGTTACGACGGCAGCTGTGGTTGCCGCTGGAACTGCTGTGGTCAATGCTGAAGCAGCGGTTGTCACTGCAGGTGCAGCTGTTGTTACCGCTGGGCCTTTGTCGTCACCGCTGGGGCAGTTGTGGTTACCGGGTGCAGCTGAGGTTGACACGGGGGCAGCTGTTGTTACTGCAGGCAAAGCTGTTGTTACCGCTGGGGCCGCTGTGTTACGCTGCGGCAGCTATTGTTACCGCGGGGGCCGTTTTATTGGCGGTTGCAGCTGTTGTTACTACTGGGGCCTTTGTCGTCACTGCCGGGAGCAGCTGTGGTTACTGCAGGGCGGCTGTTGTTACTCGCGGGTGCAGCTGTTGTTACTACTGGGGCCTTTGTCGTCACTGCTGGGGCAGCTGTGGTTACTGCAGGGCCGTGGTTACCGCTGGGTCCGCTGTGGTTACTGCTGGGGCAGCTGTGGTTACTACAGGGCTGTGGTTATCGCGGGTGCAGCTGTTGTCACTGCTGGGGCAGCTGTGGTTACTGCTGGGGCGGCTGTTGTTACGTCGCGGCGCTGTTGTTACCGCTGGAGAACCTGTGGTCAATGATGAAGCAGCGGTTGTCACTGCAGGTGCAGCTGTTGTTACCGCTGGGGCCTTTATCGTCACTGCGGGGCAGCTGTGGTTACTGCGGGTGCAGCTGAGGTTGACATTGGGGCAGCTGTTGTTACTGCAGGGCGGCTGTTGTTCCTGCTGGTGCAGCTGTTGTTACCGCTGGAGAAGCTGTTGTTACGCTGCAGCGTGTGGTTGATGCTGAAGCAGCGGTCGTTACTCTGGGGCCGCTGTCGTCATCCCTATTGGGGCAGCTGTGGTTACTGCTGGAGCCGCTGTGGTCAATGCTGAAGCAGCGGTCGTTACTGCTGGAGAAGCTGTTGTTACTGCAGGTGCAGCTGTGGTTGATGCTGAAGCAGGAGTCGTTACTGCTGGGGCAGCCGTGGTTACTGCAGGGGCCGCCGTGGTTACTGCAGGGGCCGCCGTGGTTACTGCAGGGGCAGCTGTGGTTACCGCTGGAACTACTGTGGTCAATGCTGAAGCAGCGGTCGTTACTGCTGGGGCAGCTGTGGTTGATGCTGGGGCAGCTGTGGGTACCCTGGAGCCGCTGTGGTCAATGCTGATGCAGCAGTTGTCACTGCAGCGCAGCTGCTGTTACTGCTGGGCTCTTGTCGTCACTGCTGGGGCAGCTGTGGTTACCGCGGGTGCAGCTGAGGTTGACACTGGGGCAGCTGTTGTTACCGCTGGGGCTGTTGTTGTTATGGGGTGCAGCTGTTGTTACTACTGGGGCCTTTGTCGTCACTGCTGGAGCAGCTGTTGTCACTGCAGGGGCTTCGTCACCCGATTGGGAAAGCTGTGGTTGCTGATGGGGCAGCGGTTGTTACTCGCTGGAGCCGCTGTGATCAATGCTGAACAGCAGCGCTGTTACCGGCTGGGGCAGCTGTGTCGATAGTGGGGCATCTGTTGTTATTGTGGGTGTAGCTGTTGTTACTACTGGGGCCTTTGTCGTCACCGCTGGGGCAGCTGTGGTTACCGGGCGGCGGCTGTTGTTAATGCGGGTGCAGCAATTGTTACCGCTGGAGAAGCTGTCGTTACTGGAGGTGCAGCTGTGGTTGATCCTGAAGCAGCAGTCGTTACCTGCTGGGGAAGCCGGGGTTACTGCAGGGCCGTGGTTACTGCTGGGGCCGCGTGGTTACTACAGGGCGGCTGTGGTTACCGCGGGTGCATCTGTTGTCACCGCTGGGGCAGCTGTGGTTACTGATGAAGCAGCGGTTGTCACCGCAGGTGCAGCTGTTGTTACCGCTGGGGCCTTTGTCGTCACCGCTGGGGAAGCTGTGGTAGCTGTGGTTACTGCAGGTGTAGCTGAGGTTGACACTGGGGCAGCTGTTGTTACTGCTGGGGGCTGTTGTTATTAGCGGGCAGCTGTTGTTACTACTTGAGCCTCTGTCGCACTCGCTGGGGCAGCTGTGGTTACTGCGGGTGCAATTGTTGTTACTGCAGGTGCAGCTGTGGATGATGCTGAAGCAGCCGGTTGTTACCGCTGGGCGGCTGTAGTTACCACGGGTGCAGCTGTTGTCACCGCTGGGGCAGCTGTGGTTACTGCTGAAGCAGCGGTTGTCACCGCAGGTGCAGCTGTTGTTACCGCTGCGGGGCCTTTGTCGTCACCGCTGGGGTAGCTGTGGTTATTGCAGGTGTAGCTGAGGTTGACACTGGGGCAGCTGTTGTTACCTGCTGGGCGGCTGTTGTTAGCGGGTGCAGCTGTTGTTACTACTGGGGCCTTTGTGATCGCTGGGGCAGCTGTGGTTACTGCAGGGGCGGCTGTTGTTATCGCGGTGCAGCTGTTGTTACCGCTGGAGAACCTGTCGTTACTGCAGGTGCAGCTGTGGTTGATGCTGAAGCAGCGGTCGTTACTGCTGGGGCAGCTGTGGTTACTCTGGGGCAGCTGTGGTTACCGCTGGAGCCGCTGTGGTCAATGCTGAAGCAGCGGTCGTTACTGCTGGGGCAGCTGTGGTTGATGCTGGGGCATCTGTTGTTATTGCGTGGTTCAGCTGTTGTTACTACTGGAGATGCTGTTGTTATTGCGCGGCAGCTGTGGTTGATGCTGAAGCAGCAGTCGTTACTGCTGGGGCAGCCGGTGGTTACTGCAGTGGACCGTGGTTACCGCTGGGGCAGCTGTGGTTACTGCAGGGCCGTCGTGGTTACTGCATGGGCAGCTGTGGTCACCGCTGGAACTGCTGTGGTCAATGCTGAAGCAGTCGTCTTTACCGCTGGGGCAGCTGTTGTTGATGCTGGGGCAGCTGCTGTTACCGCTGGGGCAGCTGTGGTTACTCGCCGGTGCAGCTGAGGTTGACACTGGGGCAGATGTTGTTACTGCGGGCGGGGCTGTTGTTATTGCGGGTGCAGCAGTTGTTACTACTGGGGCCTTTGTCGTCACCGCTGCTGGGGCAGCTGTGGTTACTGCGGGGGTGGCTGTTGTTACCGCGGGCAGCTGTGGTTACCTGCAGTGGTGGCTGTTGTTATCCGCGGGTGCAGCTGTTGTTATTGCTGGAGAAGCTGTCGTTACTGCAGGTGCAGCTGTGGTTGATGCTGAAGCAGCGGTCGTTACTGCTGGGGCAGCTGTTGTTACTGCTGGGGCAGCTGTCGTCCCTATTGGGGCAGCTGTGGTTACCGCTGGAGCCGCTGTGGTCAATGCGAGCGAGCGGTCGTTACTGCTGGGGCAGCTGTGGTTGATGCTGGGGAGGCTGTTGTTATTGCAGGTGCAGCTGTTGTTACTACTGGGGCCTTTGTCGTCACCGCTGGGGCAGCTGTGGTTACTGCAGCGGGCTTGTTTTTGTTTGCGGGTGAAGCAGTTGTTACCGCTGCAGAAGTGGTCGTTACTGCAAGTGCAGCTGTGGTTGATGCTGAAGCAGCAGTCCGTACTGCTGGGGCCACCGTGATTACTGTGGGGGACCGTGGTTACCGCCTTCGCCATGGTTACTGCAGGGGCCGCTGTGGTTACTGCTGGGGCAGCTGTGGTTACTACAGGAGGCTGTGGTTACCGCGGATGCAGCTGTTGTCACCGCTGGGGCAGCTGTGGTTACTGCAGGGCAGCTGTGGTTACCGCTGGAACTGCCGTCATCAATGCTGAAGCAGCGGTCGTTACTGCGGGGCAGCTGTCGCTAACGCGGTGTAGCTGTGGTTGATAATTGGGCAGCTGTTGTCACTGGTCTGGGGCCTTTCGCCCCGATCGGGCAGCTGTGGTTGCTGAGTGGCAGCGGTTGATACTGTTGGAGCCACTGCCAATGCTGAAGCAGCGGTCGTTACTGCTGGGGCAGCTGTGGTTGATAGTGGGGCATCTGTTGTTATTGCCGGATGCAGCTGTTGTTACTACTGGGTCCTTTGTCGTCACTGCTGGGGCAGCTGTGGTTACTGCAGGGCGGCTGTTGTTAATGTGCGGTGCCGCTGCTGTTACCGCTGGAGAAGCTGTCGTTACTGCAGGTGCAGCTGTGGTTGATGCTGAAGCCACGGTCGTTACTGCTGGGGCAGCTGTGGTTACTGCGGCAGGTCGCCGTGGTTACCGCAGGGCAGCTGTGGTTACCGCTGGGGCAGCTGTGGTTACTGCAGGGCGGCTGTTGTTACTGCGGGTCAGCTGTTGTTACTGCAGGTGCAGCTGTGGTTGATGCTGAAGCAGCGGTTGTTACTGCTGGGGCGGTGTGGTTACTACGGGTGCAGCTGTTGTCACCGCTGGGGCAGCTGTGGTTACCGCTGAAGCAGCGGTTGTCACCGCAGGTGCATCTGTTGCTACTCGCTGGGGCCTTTGTCGTCACTGCTGGGCAGCGTGTGGTTACCGCGGGTGTAGCTGAGCTTGACACTGGGGCAGCTGTTGTTACCGCTGGGGTGGCTGTTGTTATTGCGGGTGCAGCTGTTATTACTACTGGGGCTTTTGTCGTCACTGCTGGGGCAGCTGTGGTTACTGCAGGGCCGGCTTTGTTACCTGCGGGTGCAGCTGTTGTTACTGCTGGAGAACCTGTCGTTACTGCAGGTGCAGCTGTGGTTGATGCTGAAGCAGCGGTCGTTACTGCTGGGGCAGCTGTGGTTACTGCAGGGGCCGCCGTGGTTACTGCAGGGGCAGCTGTTGTTACTGCTGGGGCCTTTTCCGTCACCGCTGGGGCAGCTGTGGTTACCGCTGGGGCAGCTGTTGTTACTCGCTGGGGCAGCTGTCGTTACTGAAGGTGTAGCTGTGGTTGATACTTTGGCAGCTGTTGTTACTGCAGGGGCCGCTGTGGTTACTGCTGGGGCCGCTGTGGTTACTGCTGGGGCAGCTGTGGTTACTACAGGGGCGGCTGTGGTTACTGCGGGTGCAGCTGTTGTCACCCTGGGGCAGCTGTGGTTACTGCTGAAGCAGCGGTTGTCACTGCAGGTGCAGCTGTAGTTACTGCTGGGGCCTTTGTCGTCAATGCTGGGGCAGCTGTGGTTACCGCGGGTGAAGCTGAGGTTGACACTGGGGCAGCTGTTGTTACCGCTGGGGTGGCTGTTGTTACTGCGGGTGCAGCTGTTATTACTACTGGGGCTTTTGTCGTCACTGCTGGGGCAGCTGTGGTTACTGCAGCGCTGTTGTTACCGCGGGTGCAGCTGTTGTTACTGCTGGAGAACCTGTCGTTACTGCAGGTGCAGCTGTGGTTGATGCTGAAGCAGCGGTCGTTACTGCTGGGGCAGCTGTGGTTACTGCAGGCCGTGGTTACTGCGGGGCAGCTGTTGTTACGCTGGGGCCTTTTCCGTCACCGCTGGGGCAGCTGTGGTTACCGCTGGGGCGGCGGCGTTGTTACTGCGGGCAGCCGTTTCGTTACTGAAGGTGTAGCTGTGGTTGATACTTGGGCAGCTGTTGTTACTGCAGGGGCGCCCGGTTACTGCTGGGGCCGCTGTGGTTACCGCTGGGGCAGCTGTGGTTACTACAGGCGGCTGTGGTTACCGCGGGTGCAGCTGTTGTCACCCTGGGGCAGCTGTGGTTACTGCTGAAGCAGCGGGTCACTGCAGGTGCAGCTGTAGTTACCGCTGGGGCCTTTGTCGTCAATGCTGGGGCAGCTGGTGACTACGCGGGTGAAGCTGAGGTTGACACTGGGGCAGCTGTTGTTACCGCTGGGGTGGCTGTTATTGCGGGTGCAGCTGTTGTTACTCGCTGGAGAACCTGTCGTTACTGCAGGTGCAGCTGTTGTCAGTGCTAGGCAGCTGTGGTTACCTGCAGGGCAGCTGTGGTTGCTGCTGGAACTGCTGTGGTCAATGCTGAAGCAGCGGTCGTTACTGCTGGGGAAGCTGTGGGTACTGCTGGAGCCGCTGTGGTCAATGATGAAGCAGCGGTTGTCACTGCAGGTGCAGCTGTTGTTACTGCTGGGGCCTTTGTCGTCACTGCTGGGGCAGTTGTGGTTACTGCGGGTGCAGCTGAGGTTGACACTGGGGCAGCTGTTGTTACTGCAGGCGAAGCTGTTGTTACTGCTGGGGCCGCTGTGGTTACTGCTGGGGCAGCTATTGTTACTGCTGGGGCGGCTGTTGTTATTTGCGGGTGCAGCTGTTGTTACTACTGGGGCCTTTGTCGTCACTGCTGGGGCAGCTGTGGTTACTGCAGGGGCGGCTGTTGTTACTGCGGGTGCAGCTGTTGTTACTACTGGGGCCTTTGTCGTCACTGCTGGGGCAGCTGTGGTTACTGCAGGGGCGGCTGTGGTTACTGCTGGGGCCGCTGTGGTTACTGCTGGGGCCGCTGTGGTTACTGCAGGGGCGGCTGTGGTTACTGCGGGTGCAGCTGTTGTCACTGCTGGGGCAGCTGTGGTTACTGCTGGGGCGGCTGTTGTTACTGCGGGTGCAGCTGTTGTTACTGCTGGAGAACCTGTGGTCAATGATGAAGCAGCGGTTGTCACTGCAGGTGCAGCTGTTGTTACTGCTGGGGCCTTTGTCGTCACTGCTGGGGCAGCTGTGGTTACTGCGGGTGCAGCTGAGGTTGACATTGGGGCAGCTGTTGTTACTGCAGGGGCGGCTGTTGTTCCTGCTGGTGCAGCTGTTGTTACTGCTGGAGAAGCTGTTGTTACTGCAGGTGCAGCTGTGGTTGATGCTGAAGCAGCGGTCGTTACTTTTGGGCCGCTGTCATCCCTATTGGGGAAGCTGTGGTTACTGGCTGGTGCCGCTGTGGTCAATGCTGAAGCAGCGGTCGTTACTGCTGGGGCAGCTGTGGTTGATGCTGGGGCAGCTGTTGTTATTGCGGGTGCAGCTGTAGTTACTACTGGGGCTTTTGTCGTCAATGCTGGGGCAGCTGTGGTTACTGCAGGGGCCGCCGTGGTTACTGCTGGGTCCGCTGTGGTTACTGCTGGGCCAGCTGTGGTTACTGCAGGGGCAACTGTTGTTACTGCGGGTGCAGCAGTTGTTACTGCTGGAGAAGCTTTGTTACTGCGGGTGCAGCTGTGGTTGATGCTGAAGCAGGAGTCGTTACTGCTGGGGAAGCCGTGGTTACTGCAGGGGCCGCCGTGGTTACTGCAGGGGCCGCCGTGGTTACTGCAGGGGCAGCTGTGGTTACTGCTGGAACTACTGTGGTCAATGCTGAAGCAGCGGTCGTTACTGCTGGGGCAGCTGTGGTTGATGCTGGGGCAGCTGTGGGTACTGCTGGAGCCGCTGTGGTCAATGCTGATGCAGCAGTTGTCACTGCAGGGGCAGCTGTTGTTACTGCTGGGGCCTTTGTCGTCACTGCTGGGGCAGCTGTGGTTACTGCGGGTGCAGCTGAGGTTGACACTGGGGCAGCTGTTGTTACTGCTGGGGCGGCTGTTGTTATTGCCGGGTGCAGCTGTTGTTACTACTGGGGCCTTTGTCGTCACTGCTGGAGCAGCTGTTGTCACTGCAGGGCCCTTCGTCCGCGATTGGGAAAGCTGTGGTTGCTGATGGGGCAGCGGTTGTTACTGCTGGAGCCGCTGTGATCAATGCTGAAGCAGCCGGTTGTTACTGCTGGAGCCGCGATCAATGCTGAAGCAGCGGTCGTTACTGCTGGGGCAGCTGTGGTCGATAGTGGGGCATCTGTTGTTTGCGGGTGTAGCTGTTGTTACTACTGGGGCCTTTGTTCGTCACTGCTGGGGCAGCTGTGGTTACTGCAGGGCGGCTGTTGTTAATCGCGGGTGCAGCAATTGTTACTGCTGGAGAAGCTGTCGTTACTGGAGGTGCAGCTGTGGTTGATGCTGAAGCAGCAGTCGTTACTGCTGGGGAAGCCGTGGTTACTGCAGGGCGCCCGTGGTTACGTTACTGGGGGGCTGTGGTTACTAGCAGGGCGGCTGTGGTTACCGCGGGTGCAGCTGTTGTCACTGCTGGGGCAGCTGTGGTTACTGATGAAGCAGCGGTTGTCACTGCAGGTGCAGCTGTTGTTACTGCGGGGGCCTTTGTCGTCACTCGCTGGGGAAGCTGTGGTAGCTGTGGTTACTGCGGGTGTAGCTGAGGTTGACACTGGGGCAGCTGTTGTTACTGCTGGGGCGGCTGTTGTTATTGCGGGTGCAGCTGTTGTTACTACTGGAGCCTCTGTCGTCACTGCTGGGGCAGCTGTGGTTACTGCGGGTGCAACTGTTGTTACTGCAGGTGCAGCTGTGGATGATGCTGAAGCAGCGGTTGTTACTGCTGGGGCGGCTGTGGTTACTACGGGTGCAGCTGTTGTCACTGCTGGGGCAGCTGTGGTTACTGCTGGGGCGGCTGTTGTTACTGCGGGTGCAGCTGTTGTTACTGCTGGAGAACCTGTGGTCAATGATGAAGCAGCGGTTGTCACTGCAGGTGCAGCTGTTGTTACTGCTGGGGCCTTTGTCGTCACTGCTGGGGCAGCTGTGGTTACTGCGGGTGCAGCTGAGGTTGACATTGGGGCAGCTGTTGTTACTGCAGGGGCGGCTGTTGTTCCTGCTGGTGCAGCTGTTGTTACTGCTGGAGAAGCTGTTGTTACTGCAGGTGCAGCTGTGGTTGATGCTGAAGCAGCGGTCGTTACTTCTGGGGCCGCTGTCATCCCTATTGGGGCAGCTGTGGTTACTGCTGGAGCCGCTGTGGTCAATGCTGAAGCAGCGGTCGTTACTGCTGGGGCAGCTGTGGTTGATGCTGGGGCAGCTGTTGTTATTGCGGGTGCAGCTGTAGTTACTACTGGGGCTTTTGTCGTCAATGCTGGGGCAGCTGTGGTTACTGCAGGGGCCGGCCGCGGGGTTACTGCTGGTCCGCTGTGGTTACTGCTGGGCCAGCTGTGGTTACTGCAGGGGCAACTGTTGTTACTGCGGGTGCAGCAGTTGTTACTGCTGGAGAAGCTTTTGTTACTGCGGGTGCAGCTGTGGTTGATGCTGAAGCAGGAGTCGTTACTGCTGGGGAAGCCGTGGTTACTGCAGGGGCCGCCGTGGTTACTGCAGGGGCCGCCGTGGTTACTGCAGGGGCAGCTGTGGTTACTGCTGGAACTACTGTGGTCAATGCTGAAGCAGCGGTCGTTACTGCTGGGGCAGCTGTGGTTGATGCTGGGGCAGCTGTGGGTACTGCTGGAGCCGCTGTGGTCAATGCTGATGCAGCAGTTGTCACTGCAGGCGCAGCTGCTGTTACTGCTGGGGCCTTTGTCGTCACTGCTGGGGCAGCTGTGGTTACTGCGGGTGCAGCTGAGGTTGACACTGGGGCAGCTGTTGTTACTGCTGGGGCGGCTGTTGTTATTGCGGGTGCAGCTGTTGTTACTACTGGGGCCTTTGTCGTCACTGCTGGAGCAGCTGTTGTCACTGCAGGGGCGCCTGTCGTCCCGATTGGGAAAGCTGTGGTTGCTGATGGGGCAGCGGTTGTTACTGCTGGAGCCGCTGTGATCAATGCTGAAGCAGCGGTTGTTACTGCTGGAGCCGCTGTGATCAATGCTGAAGCAGCGGTCGTTACTGCTGGGGCAGCTGTGGTCGATAGTGGGGCATCTGTTGTTATTGCGGGTGTAGCTGTTGTTACTACTGGGGCCTTTGTCGTCACTGCTGGGGCAGCTGTGGTTACTGCAGGGGCGGCTGTTGTTAATGCGGGTGCAGCAATTGTTACTGCTGGAGAAGCTGTCGTTACTGGAGGTGCAGCTGTGGTTGATGCTGAAGCAGCAGTCGTTACTGCTGGGGAAGCCGTGGTTACTGCAGGGGCCGCCGTGGTTACTGCTGGGGCCGCTGTGGTTACTACAGGGGCGGCTGTGGTTACTGCGGGTGCAGCTGTTGTCACTGCTGGGGCAGCTGTGGTTACTGATGAAGCAGCGGTTGTCACTGCAGGTGCAGCTGTTGTTACTGCTGGGGCCTTTGTCGTCACTGCTGGGGAAGCTGTGGTAGCTGTGGTTACTGCGGGTGTAGCTGAGGTTGACACTGGGGCAGCTGTTGTTACTGCTGGGGCGGCTGTTGTTATTGCGGGTGCAGCTGTTGTTACTACTGGAGCCTCTGTCGTCACTGCTGGGGCAGCTGTGGTTACTGCGGGTGCAACTGTTGTTACTGCAGGTGCAGCTGTGGATGATGCTGAAGCAGCGGTTGTTACTGCTGGGGCGGCTGTGGTTACTACGGGTGCAGCTGTTGTCACTGCTGGGGCAGCTGTGGTTACTGCTGAAGCAGCGGTTGTCACTGCAGGTGCAGCTGTTGTTACTGCTGGGGCCTTTGTCGTCACTGCTGGGGTAGCTGTGGTTATTGCGGGTGTAGCTGAGGTTGACACTGGGGCAGCTGTTGTTACTGCTGGGGCGGCTGTTGTTATTGCGGGTGCAGCTGTTGTTACTACTGGGGCCTTTGTCGTCACTGCTGGGGCAGCTGTGGTTACTGCAGGGGCGGCTGTTGTTACTGCGGGTGCAGCTGTTGTTACTGCTGGAGAACCTGTCGTTACTGCAGGTGCAGCTGTGGTTGATGCTGAAGCAGCGGTCGTTACTGCTGGGGCAGCTGTGGTTACTCTGGGGCGGCTGTGGTTACTGCTGGAGCCGCTGTGGTCAATGCTGAAGCAGCGGTCGTTACTGCTGGGGCAGCTGTGGTTGATGCTGGGGCATCTGTTGTTATTGCGGGTGCAGCTGTTGTTACTACTGGAGAAGCTGTTGTTATTGCGGGTGCAGCTGTGGTTGATGCTGAAGCAGCAGTCGTTACTGCTGGGGCAGCCGTGGTTACTGCAGGGGCCGCCGTGGTTACTGCTGGGGCAGCTGTGGTTACTGCAGGGGCCGTCGTGGTTACTGCATGGGCAGCTGTGGTCACTGCTGGAACTGCTGTGGTCAATGCTGAAGCAGCGGTCGTTACTGCTTGGGCAGCTGTTGTTGATGCTGGGGCAGCTGCTGTTACTGCTGGGGCAGCTGTGGTTACTGCGGGTGCAGCTGAGGTTGACACTGGGGCAGATGTTGTTACTGCTGGGGCGGCTGTTGTTATTGCGGGTGCAGCAGTTGTTACTACTGGGGCCTTTGTCGTCACTGCTGGGGCAGCTGTGGTTACTGCAGGGGTGGCTGTTGTTACTGCGGGTGCAGCTGTGGTTACTGCAGGGGTGGCTGTTGTTACTGCGGGTGCAGCTGTTGTTACTGCTGAAGAAGCTGTCGTTACTGCAGGTGCAGCTGTGGTTGATGCTGAAGCAGCGGTCGTTACTGCTGGGGCAGCTGTTGTTACTGCTGGGGCAGCTGTCGTCCCTATTGGGGCAGCTGTGGTTACTGCTGGAGCCGCTGTGGTCAATGCGGGAGCAGCGGTCGTTACTGCTGGGGCAGCTGTGGTTGATGCTGGGGAGGCTGTTGTTATTGCAGGTGCAGCTGTTGTTACTACTGGGGCCTTTGTCGTCACTGCTGGGGCAGCTGTGGTTACTGCAGGGGCGGCTGTTGTTTCTGCGGGTGAAGCAGTTGTTACTGCTGCAGAAGTTGTCGTTACTGCAAGTGCAGCTGTGGTTGATGCTGAAGCAGCAGTCGTTACTGCTGGGGCCGCCGTGGTTACTGCAGGGGCCGCCGTGGTTACTGCTTGGGCCGCCGTGGTTACTGCAGGGGCCGCCGTGGTTACTGCTGGGGCCGCTGTGGTTACTGCTGGGGCAGCTGTGGTTACTACAGGGGAGGCTGTGGTTACTGCGGATGCAGCTGTTGTCACTGCTGGGGCAGCTGTGGTTACTGCAGGGGCAGCTGTGGTTACTGCTGGAACTGCTGTGGTCAATGCTGAAGCAGTTGTTGTTACTGCTGGGCCAGCTGTGGGTACTGCTGGAGCCGCTGTGGTCAATGCAGAAGCAGCGGTTGTCACTGCAGGTGCAGTTGTTGTTACTGCTGGGGCCTTTGTCGTCACTTCTGGGGCAGCTGTTGTTACTGCTGGGGCAGCTGTCGTTACTGCGGGTGTAGCTGTGGTTGATACTTGGGCAGCTGTTGTCACTGCTGGGGCCGCTGTCGTCCCGATTGGGGCAGCTGTGGTTGCTGATGTGGCAGCGGTTGATACTGCTGGAGCCGCGCTGCTCAATGCTGAAGCAGCGGTCGTTACTGCTGGGGCAGCTGTGGTTGATAGTGGGGCATCTGTTGTTATTGCGGATGCAGCTGTTGTTACTACTGGGTCCTTTGTCGTCACTGCTGGGGCAGCTGTGGTTACTGCAGGGGCGGCTGTTGTTGTTATGCGGGTGCAGCTGCTGTTACTGCTGGAGAAGCTGTCGTTACTGCAGGTGCAGCTGTGGTTGATGCTGAAGCAGCAGTCGCTAATGCTGGGGCAGCCGTGGTTACTGCAGGGGCCGCCGTGGTTACTGCTGGGGCCGCTGTGGTTACTGCTGGGGCAGCGGTGGTTATTACAGGGGCGGCTGTGGTTACTGCTGGAGAACCTGTCGTTACTGCAGGTGCAGCTGTGGTTGATGCTGAAGCAGCGGTCGTTACTGCTGGGGCAGCTGTGGTTACTGCAGGTGCCGCCGTGGTTACTGCAGGGGCAGCTGTGGTTACTGCTGGGGCAGCTGTGGTTACTGCAGGGGCGGCTGTTGTTACTGCGGGTGCAGCTGTTGTTACTGCAGGTGCAGCTGTGGTTGATGCTGAAGCAGCGGTTGTTACTGCTGGGGCGGCTGTGGTTACTACGGGTGCAGCTGTTGTCACTGCTGGGGCAGCTGTGGTTACTGCTGAAGCAGCGGATGTCACTGCAGGTGCATCTGTTGCTACTGCTGGGGCCTTTGTCGTCACTGCTGGGGCAGCTGTGGTTATTGCAGGGGCGGCTGTTGTTACTGCGGGTGCAGCTGTTGTTACTGCTGGAGAACCTGTCGTTACTGCAAGTGCAGCTGTGGTTGATGCTGAAGCAGCGGACGTTACTGCTGGGGCAGCTGTGGTTACTGCTGGAGCCGCTGTGGTCAATGCTGAAGCAGCGGTCGTTACTGCTGGGGCAGCTGTGGTTGATGCTGGGGCATCTGTTGTTATTGCGGGTGCAGCTGTTGTTACTACTGGAGAAGCTGTTGTTATTGCGGGTGCAGCTGTGGTTGATGCTGAAGCAGCAGTCGTTACTGCTGGGGCAGCCGTGGTTACTGCAGGGGCCGCCGTGGTTACTGCAGGGGCAGCTGTGGTTACTGCAGGGGCCGTCGTGGTTACTGCATGGGCAGCTGTGGTCACTGCTGGAACTGCTGTGGTCAATGCTGAAGCAGTGGTCGTTACTGCTGGGGCAGCTGTTGTTGATGCTGGGGCAGCTGCTGTTACTGCTGGGGCAGCTGTGGTTACTGCGGGTGCAGCTGAGGTTGACACTGGGGCAGATGTTGTTACTGCTGGGGCGGCTGTTGTTATTGCGGGTGCAGCAGTTGTTACTACTGGGGCCTTTGTCGTCACTGCTGGGGCAGCTGTGGTTACTGCAGGGGTGGCTGTTGTTACTGCGGGTGCAGCTGTGGTTACTGCAGGGGTGGCTGTTGTTACTGCGGGTGCAGCTGTTGTTACTGCTGAAGAAGCTGTCGTTACTGCAGGTGCAGCTGTGGTTGATGCTGAAGCAGCGGTCGTTACTGCTGGGGCAGCTGTTGTTACTGCTGGGGCAGCTGTCGTCCCTATTGGGGCAGCTGTGGTTACTGCTGGAGCCGCTATGGTCAATGCGGAAGCAGCGGTCGTTACTGCTGGGGCAGCTGTGGTTGATGCTGGGGAGGCTGTTGTTATTGCAGGTGCAGCTGTTGTTACTACTGGGGCCTTTGTCGTCACTGCTGGGGCAGCTGTGGTTACTGCAGGGGCGGCTGTTGTTTCTGCGGGTGAAGCAGTTGTTACTGCTGCAGAAGTTGTCGTTACTGCAAGTGCAGCTGTGGTTGATGCTGAAGCAGTAGTCGTTACTGCTGGGGCCGCCGTGGTTACTGCAGGGGCCGCCGTGGTTACTGCTTGGGCCGCCGTGGTTACTGCAGGGGCCGCCGTGGTTACTGCTGGGGCCGCTGTGGTTACTGCTGGGGCAGCTGTGGTTACTACAGGGGAGGCTGTGGTTACTGCGGATGCAGCTGTTGTCACTGCTGGGGCAGCTGTGGTTACTGCAGGGGCAGCTGTGGTTACTGCTGGAACTGCTGTGGTCAATGCTGAAGCAGCGGTCGTTACTGCTGGGGCAGCTGTTGTTGATGCTGGGGCAGCTGCTGTTACTGCTTGGGCAGCTGTGGTTACTGCGGGTGCAGCTGAGGTTGACACTGGGGCAGATGTTGTCACTGCTGGGGCAGCTGTGGTTACTGCAGGGGCAGCTGTGGTTACTGCTGGAACTGCTGTGGTCAATGCTGAAGCAGTTGTTGTTACTGCTGGGCCAGCTGTGGGTACTGCTGGAGCCGCTGTGGTCAATGCTGGAGCAGCGGTTGTCACTGCAGGTGCAGCTGTTGTTACTGCTGGGGCCTTGTGGCGTCACTTCTGGGGCAGCTGTTGTTACTGCTGGGGCAGCTGTCGTTACTGCGGGTGTAGCTGTGGTTGATACTTGGGCAGCTGTTGTCACTGCTGGGGCCGCTGTCGTCCCGATTGGGGCAGCTGTGGTTGCTGATGTGGCAGCGGTTGATACTGCTGGAGCCGCGCTGCTCAATGCTGAAGCAGCGGTCGTTACTGCTGGGGCAGCTGTGGTTGATAGTGGGGCATCTGTTGTTATTGCGGATGCAGCTGTTGTTACAACTGGGTCCTTTGTCGTCACTGCTGGGGCAGCTGTGGTTACTGCAGGGGCGGCTGTTGTTAATGCGGGTGCAGCTGCTGTTACTGCTGGAGAAGCTGTCGTTACTGCAGGTGCAGCTGTGGTTGATGCTGAAGCAGCAGTCGCTAATGCTGGGGCAGCCGTGGTTACTGCAGGGGCCGCCGTGGTTACTGCTGGGGCCGCTGTGGTTACTGCTGGGGCAGCGGTGGTTACTACAGGGGCGGCTGTGGTTACTGCTGGAGAACCTGTCGTTACTGCAGGTGCAGCTGTGGTTGATGCTGAAGCAGCGGTCGTTAGTGCTGGGGCAGCTGTGGTTACTGCAGGTGCCGCCGTGGTTACTGCAGGGGCAGCTGTGGTTACTGCTGGGGCAGCTGTGGTTACTGCAGGGGCGGCTGTGGTTACTGCAGGGGCCGCCGTGGTTACTGCAGGGGCAGCTGTTGTTACTGCTGGGGCCTTCTCCGTCACTGCTGGGGCAGCTGTGGTTACTGCTGGGGCAGCTGTTGTTACTGCTGGGGCAGCTGTCGTTACTGAAGGTGTAGCTGTGGTTGATACTTGGGCAGCTGTTGTTACTGCAGGGGCCGCCGTGGTTACTGCTGGGGCCGCTGTGGTTACTGCTGGGGCAGCTGTGGTTACTACAGGGGCGGCTGTGGTTACTGCGGGTGCAGCTGTTGTCACTGCTGGGGCAGCTGTGGTTACTGCTGAAGCAGCGGTTGTCACTGCAGGTGCAGCTGTAGTTACTGCTGGGGCCTTTGTCGTCAATGCTGGGGCAGCTGTGGTTACTGCGGTTGAAGCTGAGGTTGACACTGGGGCAGCTGTTGTTACTGCTGGGGCGGCTGTTATTGCGGGTGCAGCTGTTGTTACTGCTGGAGAACCTGTCGTTACTGCAGGTGCAGCTGTTGTCAGTGCTAGGGCAGCTGTGGTTACTGCAGGGGCAGCTGTGGTTGCTGCTGGAACTGCTGTGGTCAATGCTGAAGCAGCGGTCGTTACTGCTGGGGAAGCTGTGGGTACTGCTGGAGCCGCTGTGGTCAATGATGAAGCAGCGGTTGTCACTGCAGGTGCAGCTGTTGTTACTGCTGGGGTCTTTGTCGTCACTGCTGGGGCAGTTGTGGTTACTGCGGGTGCAGCTGAGGTTGACACTGGGGCAGCTGTTGTTACTGCAGGCGAAGCTGTTGTTACTGCTGGGGCCGCTGTGGTTACTGCTGGGGTTGCTATTGTTACTGCTGGGGCGGCTGTTGTTATTGCGGGTGCAGCTGTTGTTACTACTGGGGCCTTTGTCGTCACTGCTGGGGCAGCTGTGGTTATTGCAGGCGGCTGTTGTTACTGCGGGTGCAGCTGTTGTTACTACTGGGGCCTTTGTCGTCACTGCTGGGGCAGCTGTGGTTACTGCAGGGGCCGCCGTGGTTACTGCTGGGTCCGCTGTGGTTACTGCTGGGGCAGCTGTGGTTACTACAGGGGCTGCTGTTGTTACTGCGGGTGCAGCTGTTGTTACTGCTGGAGAACCTGTGGTCAATGATGAAGCAGCGGTTGTCACTGCAGGTGCAGCTGTTGTTACTGCTGGGGCCTTTGTCGTCACTGCTGGGGCAGCTGTGGTTACTGCGGGTGCAGCTGAGGTTGACATTGGGGCAGCTGTTGTTACTGCAGGGGCGGCTGTTGTTCCTGCTGGTGCAGCTGTTGTTACTGCTGGAGAAGCTGTTGTTACTGCAGGTGCAGCTGTGGTTGATGCTGAAGCAGCGGTCGTTACTTCTGGGGCCGCTGTCGTCCCTATTGGGGCAGCTGTGGTTACTGCTGGAGCCGCTGTGGTCAATGCTGAAGCAGCGGTCGTTACTGCTGGGGCAGCTGTGGTTGATGCTGGGGCAGCTGTTGTTATTGCGGGTGCAGCTGTAGTTACTACTGGGGCTTTTGTCGTCAATGCTGGGGCAGCTGTGGTTACTGCAGGGGCCGCCGTGGTTACTGCTGGGGCCGCTGTGGTTACTGCTGGGGCAGCTGTGGTTACTACAGGGGCGGCTGTGGTTACTGCGGGTGCAGCTGTTGTCACTGCTGGGGCAGCTGTGGTTACTGCAGGGGCAGCTGTGGTTACTACAGGGGCGGCTGTGGTTACTGCTGGGGCAGCTGTGGTTACTACAGGGGCGGCTGTGGTTACTGCTGGGGCAGCTGTGGTTACTACAGGGGCGGCTGTGGTTACTGCGGGTGCAGCTGTTGTCACTGCAGGGGCCGCCGTGGTTACTGCTGGGTCCGCTGTGGTTACTGCTGGGGCAGCTGTGGTTACTACAGGGGCTGCTGTTGTTACTGCGGGTGCAGCTGTTGTTACTGCTGGAGAACCTGTGGTCAATGATGAAGCAGCGGTTGTCACTGCAGGTGCAGCTGTTGTTACTGCTGGGGCCTTTGTCGTCACTGCTGGGGCAGCTGCGGTTACTGCGGGTGCAGCTGAGGTTGACATTGGGGCAGCTGTTGTTACTGCAGGGCGCTGTTGTTCCGCTGGTGCAGTTGTTGTTACTGCTGGGGTTGTACACTAGGAACACCTGTGTGCTGGAAATGGTCAACACTGCAGCACCGTCGGTAACCTGGTATTTGAATGGGGCATGGTTATCGTCTGAAGCAGCCAAACTACTGGTATAGAACCTGTCGTTACTGCAGGTGCAGCTGTTGTCAGTGCTAGGGCAGCTGTGGTTACTGCAGGGGCAGCTGTGGTTGCTGCTGGAACTGCTGTGGTCAATGCTGAAGCAGCGGTGGCGTTTACTGCTGGGGAAGCTGTGGGTACTGCTGGAGCCGCTGTGGTCAATGATGAAGCAGCGGTTGTCACTGCAGGTGCAGCTGTTGTTACTGCTGGGGTTTTTTTTCGTCACTGCTGGGTAGTGCTTGTGGTTACTCGGGTGCAGCTGAGGTTGACACTGGGGCAGCTGTTGTTACTGCAGGGGCCGCTGTTGTTACTGCTGGGGCCGCTGTGGTTACTGCTGGGGTAGCTATTGTTACTGCTGGGGCGGCTGTTGTTATTGCGGGTGCAGCTGTTGTTACTACTGGGGCCTTTGTCGTCACTGCTGGGGCAGCTGTGGTTATTGCAGGGGCGGCTGTTGTTACTGCGGGTGCAGCTGTTGTTACTACTGGGGCCTTTGTCGTCACTGCTGGGGCAGCTGTGGTTACTGCAGGGGCGCCGGGTTACTCGCTGGGTCCGCTGCGGTTACTGCTGGGGCAGCTGTGGTTACTACAGGGGCGCGCTGTTGTTCGCACTGCGGGTGCAGCTGTTGTTACTGCTGGAGAACCTGTGGTCAATGATGAAGCAGCGGTTGTCACTGCAGGTGCAGCTGTTGTTACTGCTGGGGCCTTTGTCGTCACTGCTGGGGCAGCTGTGGTTACTGCGGGTGCAGCTGAGGTTGACATTGGGGCAGCTGTTGTTACTGCAGGGGCGGCTGTTGTTCCTGCTGGTGCAGCTGTTGTTACTGCTGGAGAAGCTGTTGTTACTGCAGGTGCAGCTGTGGTTGATGCTGAAGCAGCGGTCGTTACTTCTGGGGCCGCTGTCGTCCCTATTGGGGCAGCTGTGGTTACTGCTGGAGCCGCTGTGGTCAATGCTGAAGCAGCGGTCGTTACTGCTGGGGCAGCTGTGGTTGATGCTGGGGCAGCTGTTGTTATTGCGGGTGCAGCTGTAGTTACTACTGGGGCTTTTGGGCGTCAATGCTGCGGGCAGCTGTGGTTACGTGCAGGGGCGCCCCCTGGTTACTGCTGGGTCCGCTGTGGTTACTACCGCCCAGCTGTGGTTACTACAGGGCGGCTGTAGTTACTGCGGGTGCAGCTGTTGTCACTGCTGGGGCAGCTGTGGTTACTGCAGGGGCGGCTGTTGTTACTGCAGGGGCAGCTGTTGTTACTGCTGGGGCCTTTTCCGTCACTGCTGGGGCAGCTGTGGTTACTGCTGGGGCAGCTGTTGTTACTGCTGGGGCAGCTGTCGTTACTGAAGGTGTAGCTGTGGTTGATACTTGGGCAGCTGTTGTTACTGCAGGGGCCGCCGTGGTTACTGCTGGGGCAGCTGTGGTTACTACAGGGGAGGCTGTGGTTACTGCGGATGCAGCTGTTGTCACTGCTGGGGCAGCTGTGGTTACTGCAGGGGCAGCTGTGGTTACTGCTGGAACTGCTGTGGTCAATGCTGAAGCAGTTGTTGTTACTGCTGGGCCAGCTGTGGGTACTGCTGGAGCCGCTGTGGTCAATGCAGAAGCAGCGGTTGTCACTGCAGGTGCAGTTGTTGTTACTGCTGGGGCCTTTGTCGTCACTTCTGGGGCAGCTGTTGTTACTGCTGGGGCAGCTGTCGTTACTGCGGGTGTAGCTGTGGTTGATACTTGGGCAGCTGTTGTCACTGCTGGGGCCGCTGTCGTCCCGGGACAGCTGTGGTTGCTGAGTGGCAGCGGTTGATACTGCTGGCGCGGCCGCTGCTCAATGCTGAAGCAGCGGTCGTTACTGCTGGGGCAGCTGTGGTTGATAGTGGGGCATCTGTTGTTATTGCGGATGCAGCTGTTGTTACTACTGGGTCCTTTGTCGTCACTGCTGGGGCAGCTGTGGTTACTGCAGGGCGGCTGTTGTTAATGCGCAGTGCCCGCTGTTACTGCTGGAGAAGCTGTCGTTACTGCAGGTGCAGCTGTGGTTGATGCTGAAGCAGCAGTCGCTAATGCTGGGGCAGCCGTGGTTACTGCAGGGCGCCGCGGGTTACTGCTGGGGCGCGCTGTGGTTACTGCTGGGGCAGCGTGGTTACTACAGGGCGCTGTGGTTACCGCTGGAGAACCTGTCGTTACTGCAGGTGCAGCTGTGGTTGATGCTGAAGCAGCGGTCGTTACTGCTGGGGCAGCTGTGGTTACTCGCAGGTGCCGCCGGTTTACTGCAGGGCAGCTGTGGTTACCGCTGGGGCAGCTGTGGTTACTGCAGGGCGGCTGTTGTTACTGCGGGTGCAGCTGTTGTTACTGCAGGTGCAGCTGTGGTTGATGCTGAAGCAGCGGTTGTTACTGCTGGGGCGGCTGTGGTTACTACTGGTGCAGCTGTTGTCACTGCTGGGGCAGCTGTGGTTACCGCTGAAGCAGCGGATGTCACTGCAGGTGCATCTGTTGCTACTGCTGGGGCCTTTGTCGTCACTGCTGGGGCAGCTGTGGTTATGTTGCAGGGGCTGTTGTTACTGGCGGTGTCGCTGTTGTTACTGCTGGAGAACCTGTCGTTACTGCAAGTGCAGCTGTGGTTGATGCGGAAGCAGCGGACGTTACTGCTGGGGCAGCTGTGGTTACTGCTGGAGCCGCTGTGGTCAATGCTGAAGCAGCGGTCGCGTTACTGCTGGGGCAGCTGTGGTTGATGCTGGGGCATCTGTTGTTATTAGCGGGGCAGCTGTTGTTACTACGGAGAAGCTGTTGTTATTGGCGGGTGCAGCTGTGGTTGATGCTGAAGCAGCAGTCGTTACTGCTGGGGCAGCCGTGGTTACCGCAGGGGCCCCGTGGTTACTGCAGGGGCAGCTGTGGTTACTGCAGGGGCCGTCGTGGTTACTGCATGGGCAGCTGTGGTCACTGCTGGAACTGCTGTGGTCAATGCTGAAGCAGTGGTCGCTACTGCTGGGGCAGCTGTTGTTGATGCTGGGGCAGCTGCTGTTACTGCTGGGGCAGCTGTGGTTACCGCTGGTGCAGCTGAGGTTGACACTGGGGCAGATGTTGTTACTGCTGGGGCGGCTGTTGTTATTGCCGGGTGCAGCAGTTGTTACTACTGGGGCCTTTGTCGTCACTGCTGGGGCAGCTGTGGTTACTGCAGGGGGCGGCTGTTGTTACTGCGGGTGCAGCTGTGGTTACTGCAGGGTGGCTGTTGTTACTGCGGGTGCAGCTGTTGTTACTGCTGAAGAAGCTGTCGTTACTGCAGGTGCAGCTGTGGTTGATGCTGAAGCAGCGGTCGTTACTGCTGGGGCAGCTGTTGTTACTGCTGGGGCAGCTGTCGTCCCTATTGGGGCAGCTGTGGTTACCGCTGGAGCCGCTATGGTCAATGCGGAAGCAGCGGTCGTTACTGCTGGGGCAGCTGTGGTTGATGCTGGGGAGGCGTTGTTATTGCAGGTGCAGCTGTTGTTACTACTGGGGCCTTTGTCGTCACTGCTGGGGCAGCTGTGGTTACTGCAGGGGCGGCTGTTGTTTCTCGGGTGAAGCAGTTGTTACTGCTGCAGAAGCGTTGTGCGTTACCGCAAGTGCAGCTGTGGTTGATGCTGAAGCAGTAGTCGTTACTGCTGGGGCCACCGTGGTTACACGGGGCCGCCGTGGTTACCGCTTGGGCGCCGTGGTTACTGCAGGGCCGCCGTGGTTACCGCTGGGGCCGCTGTGGTTACTGCTGGGGCAGCTGTGGTTACTACAGGGAGGCTGTGGTTACTCGCGGATGCAGCTGTTGTCACTGCTGGGGCAGCTGTGGTTACTGCAGGGGCAGCTGTGGTTACTGCTGGAACTGCTGTGGTCAATGCTGAAGCAGCGGTCGTTACTGCTGGGGCAGCTGTTGTTGATGCTGGGGCAGCTGCTGTTACTGCTTGGGCAGCTGTGGTTACTCGCGGCAGCTGAGGTTGACACTGGGGCAGATGTTGTCACCGCTGGGGCAGCTGTGGTTACTGCAGGGGCAGCTGTGGTTACTGCTGGAACTGCTGTGGTTAATGCTGAAGCAGTTGTTGTTACTGCTGGGCCAGCTGTGGGTACTGCTGGAGCCGCTGTGGTCAATGCAGAAGCAGCGGTTGTCACCGCAGGTGCAGTTGTTGTTACCGCTGGGGCCTTTGTCGTCACTTCTGGGGCAGCTGTTGTTACTGCTGGGGCAGCTGTCGTTACGCGCGGTGTAGCTGTGGTTGATACTTGGGCAGCTGTTGTCACTGCTGGGGCCGCTTGTCGTTCCGATTGGGGCAGCTGTGGTTTGCTGATGTGGCAGCGGTTGATACTGCTGAGCCGCCGCTGCTCAATGCTGAAGCAGCGGTCGTTACTGCTGGGGCAGCTGTGGTTGATAGTGGGGCATCTGTTGTTATTGCGGATGCAGCTGTTGTTACAACTGGGTCCTTTGTCGTCACTGCTGGGGCAGCTGTGGTTACTGCAGGGCGGCTGTTGTTAATGCGGGCAGCTGCTGTTACCGCTGGAGAAGCTGTCGTTACTGCAGGTGCAGCTGTGGTTGATGCTGAAGCAGCAGTCGCTAATGCTGGGGCAGCCGTGGTTACTGCAGGGCCGCCGTGGTTACCGCTGGGGCCCGCTGTGGTTACTGCTGGGGCAGCGGTGGTTACTACAGGGCGGCTGTGGTTACCGCTGGAGAACCTGTCGTTACTGCAGGTGCAGCTGTGGTTGATGCTGAAGCAGCGGTCGTTAGTGCTGGGGAAGCTGTGGTTACCGCAGGTGCCGCCGCGGGTTACTGCAGGGGCAGCTGTGGTTACTGCTGGGGCAGCTGTGGTTACGGTACGGGCTGTGGTTGGCGGTACGCGGCCGTGGTTACCGCAGGGCAGCTGTTGTTACTGCTGGGGCCTTTCCGTCACCGCTGGGGCAGCTGTGGTTACTGCTGGGGCAGCTGTTGTTACTGCTGGGGCAGCTGTCGTTACTGAAGGTGTAGCTGTGGTTGATACTGGGCAGCTGTTGTTACTGCAGGGCCGCCGTGGAGTTACTGCTGGGGCCGCTGTGATTACTGCTGGGGCAGCTGTGGTTACTACAGGGCGGCTGTGGTTACCGCGGTGCAGCTGTTGTCACTCGCTGGGGCAGCTGTGGTTACTGCTGAAGCAGCGGTTGTCACTGCAGGTGCAGCTGTAGTTACTCGCTGGGGCCTTTTGTCGTCAGCGGGGCAGCTGTGGTTACCGTGCGGTTGAAGCTGAGGTTGACACTGGGGCAGCTGTTGTTACGCGCGCTTTTTGCTGGCGTGGCAGCTGTTGTTACTCGCTGGAGAACCTGTCGTTACTGCAGGTGCAGCTGTTGTCAGTGCTAGGGCAGCGGTGGTTACTCGCAGGGGCAGCTGTGGTGCTGCTGGAACTGCTGTGGTCAATGCTGAAGCAGCCGGTCGTTATCGCTGGGAAGCGTGGGTACTGCTGGAGCCGCGTGGTCAATGATGAAGCAGCGGTTGTCACCGCAGGTGCAGCTGTTGTTACTGCTGGGTCTTTGTCGTCACTGCTGGGGCAGTTGTGGTTACGC
Organism: Perca fluviatilis; assembly: GCF_010015445.1. Taxonomy (NCBI): domain Eukaryota; kingdom Metazoa; phylum Chordata; class Actinopteri; order Perciformes; family Percidae; genus Perca; species Perca fluviatilis. The sequence continues at coordinate 10,827 of NC_053124.1, read as the reverse complement.
GGGTGCAGCTGAGGTTGACACTGGGGCAGCTGTTGTTACTGCAGGCGGCTGTTGTTACTGCTGGGGCCGCTGTGGTTACTGCTGGGGCGCTATTGTTACTGCTGGGGCGGCTGTTGTTATTGCGGCGGCAGCTGTTGTTACTACTGGGGCCTTTGTCGTCACTGCTGGGGCAGCTGTGGTTATTGCAGGGCGGCTGTTGTTACTGCGGGTGCAGCTGTTGTTACTACCGGGGCCTTTGTCGCTACCGCTGGGGCAGCTGTGGTTACTGCAGGGCCCCCGGTTACCGCTGGGTCCGCTGTGGTTACTGCTGGGGCAGCTGTGGTTACTACAGGGCTGCTGTTGTTACTGCGGGTGCAGCTGTTGTTACTGCTGGAGAACCTGTGGTCAATGATGAAGCAGCGGTTGTCACCGCAGGTGCAGCTGTTGTTACTGCTGGGGCCTTTGTCGTCACTGCTGGGGCAGCTGTGGTTAATCGGGTGCAGCTGAGGTTGACATTGGGGCAGCTGTTGTTACTGCAGGGCGGCTGTTGTTGCGCTGGTGCAGCTGTTGTTACCGCTGGAGAAGCTGTTGTTACTGCAGGTGCAGCTGTGGTTGATGCTGAAGCAGCGGTCGTTACTTCTGGGGCCGCGGGTCGTCCCTATTGGGGCAGCTGTGGTTACCGCTGGAGCCGCTGTGGTCAATGCGAAGAGCGGTCGTTACTGCTGGGGCAGCTGTGGTTGATGCTGGGGCAGCTGTTGTTATTGGCGGTGCAGCTGTAGTTACTACTGGGGCTTTGTGGTCCAATGCTGGGGCAGCTGTGGTTACTGCAGGGGCCCGTGGTTACTGCTGGGGCCGCTGTGGTTACTGCTGGGGCAGCTGTGGTTACTACAGGGCGGCTGTGGTTACTGGCGGTGCAGCTGTTGTCACTGCTGGGGCAGCTGTGGTTACTGCAGGGCAGCTGTGGTTACTACAGGGCGGCTGTGGTTACTGCTGGGGCAGCTGTGGTTACTACAGGGCGGCTGTGGTTACTGGGGGCAGCTGTGGTTACTACAGGGCGGCTGTGGTTACTGCGGGTGCAGCTGTTGTCACTGCAGGGGCCGTGGTTACTGCTGGTCCGCTGTGGTTACTCGCTGGGGCAGCTGTGGTTACTACAGGGCTGCTGTTGTTACGCGGGTGCAGCTGTTGTTACTGCTGGAGAACCTGTGGTCAATGATGAAGCAGCGGTTGTCACTGCAGGTGCAGCTGTTGTTACTGCTGGGGCCTTTGTCGTCACTGCTGGGGCAGAGCTGCGGTTACTGCGGGTGCAGCTGAGGTTGACATTGGGGCAGCTGTTGTTACTGCAGGGCTGGTTGTTCCTGCTGGTGCAGCTGTTGTTACCGCTGGAGAAGCTGTTGTTACTGCAGGTGCAGCTGTGGCTGATGCTGAAGCACGGGCTCGTTTGTGTCAGCCGCTCGCCCTATTAGGCAGCTGTGGTTACTGCTGGAGCCGCGTGGTCAATGCTGAAGCGCGGGTCGTTACTGCTGGGGCAGCTGTGGTTGATGCTGGGGCAGCTGTTGTTATTAGGTGGTGCAGCCTGTAGTTACTACTGGGGCTTTTGTCGTCAATGCTGGGGCAGCTGTGGTTACCTGCAGGGCCGTGTGTTACCGCTGGGGCCGCTGTGGTTACTGCTGGGGCAGCTGTGGTTACTACAGGGCCGCTGTGGTTACGCCGCGGTGCAGCTGTTGTCACCGCTGGGGCAGCTGTGGTTACCGCTGAAGCAGCGGTTGTCACTGCAGGTGCAGCTGTAGTTACTGCGGGCGCCTGCCTTTGTCACATGCTGGGGCAGCTGTGGTTACTCGTTGTTGAAGCTGAGGTTGACACTGGGGCAGCTGTTGTTACTCGCTGGGCGGCGGCGTTATTGCCGGTGCAGCTGTTGTTACCGCTGGAGAACCTGTCGCACTGCAGGTGCAGCTGTTGTCAGCGCTAGGGCAGCTGTGGTTACTGCAGGGCAGCTGTGGTTGCTGCTGGAACTGCTGTGGTCAATGCTGAACGAAGCGGACGTTACCGCTGGGGAAGCTGTGGGTACCGCTGGAGCCGCTGTGGTCAATGATGAAGCAGCGGTTGTCACCGCAGGTGCAGCTGTTGTTACTGCGGGGGTCTTTGTCGCCACTGCTGGGTAGTTGTGGTTACGCGGGTGCAGCTGAGGTTGACACTGGGGCAGCTGTTGTTACTCGCAGGCGCGCTGTTGTTACTGCTGGGGCCGCTGTGGTTACTGCTGGGGTTGCTATTGTTACTGCTGGGGCGGCTGTTGTTATTGGGGTGCAGCTGTTGTTACTACTGGGGCCTTTGGTCGTCACCGCTGGGGCAGCTGTGGTTATTGCAGGGCGGCTGTTGTTACTGCGGTGCAGCGTTGTTACTACTGGGGCCTTTGTCGTCACCGCTGGGGCAGCTGTGGTTACCGCAGGGGCGCCGTGGTTACCGCTGGGTCCGGTGTTGTGGTTACCGCTGGGGCAGCTGTGGTTACTACAGGGCTGCTGTTGTTACGGCGGTGCAGCTGTTGTTACCGCTGGAGAACCTGTGGTCAATGATGAAGCAACGGTTGTCACCGCAGGTGCAGCTGTTGTTACTGCTGGGGCCTTTGTCGTCACCGCTGGGGCAGCTGTGGTTACTCGCGGGTGCAGCTGAGGTTGACATTGGGGCAGCTGTTGTTACTGCAGGGGCTGTTGTTCCTGCTGGTGCAGCTGTTGTTACCGCTGGAGAAGTTGTTGTTACTGCAGGTGCAGCTGTGGTTGATGCTGAAGCAGCGGTCGTTACTCTGGGGCCGCTGTCGTTCCTATTGGGGCAGCTGTGGTTACTGCTGGAGCCGCTGTGGTCAAAGCTGAAGCAGCGGTCGTTACTGCTGGGGCAGCTGTGGTTGATGCTGGGGCAGCTGTTGTTACGCGGTGCAGCTGTAGTTACTACTGGGCTTTTGTCGTCAATGCTGGGGCAGCTGTGATTACTGCAGGGCGCCGTGGTTACTGCTGGGTCCGCTGTGGTTACCAAGCAATAGCTGTGGTTACCACAGGGCGGCCAGAAGTTATCATGGTGCAGCTGTTGTCACCGCTGGGGCAGCTGTGGTTACTGCAGGGCGGCTGTTACTGCAGGGGCAGCTGTTGTTACTGCTGGGGTCTTTTCCGGCCACTGCTGGGGCAGCTGTGGTTACTAAGCAAGCAGCTGTTGTTACTCGCTAGCAGCTTCGTCGCTACTGGAAGGTGTAGCTGTGGTTGATACTCTGGGCAGCTGCTGTTACTCGCAGGGGCCGTGGAAGCCACTGCCGGGGTCACGGTGGTTACTGCCAGCAGCCGTGGTTACTACAGGGCGGCTGTGGTTGACGCGGTGCAGTTGCTGTCACCGCTGGGGTATTGTGGTCGCTGAAGCAGCTGCCATCACCGCAGTGCAGCTGTAGTTACCGCTGGGGCCTTTGTCGCCAATGCTGGGGCAGCTGTGGTTACCGCGGCTGAAGCTGAGGTTGACACTGGGGCAGCCGCCGTTACTACAAGGCTGTTACGCGGGTGCAGCTGTTGTTACTGCTGGAGAACCTGTCAGCATTGCAGGTGCAGCTTTCGTTGTCAGTGCTAGGGCAGCTGTGGGCTATCGCAGGGCAGCTGTGGCTGCTGGGCTGAACTGTGGTCACGCTGTTACGCCCATTACAAGCTGTGGGTACTGCTGGAGCTGTGGTCAATGATGAAGGCTGCTGTCACTGCAGGTGCAGCTGCTACTGCTGGGGTCTTTGCCCGCCACCGCTGGGCAGTTGTGGTTACTGGGGCGTGGTGCAGCTGAGGTTGACACTCGGGGCAGCTGCTGTTACTGCAGGCCAAGCCGTTGTTACTACAAATGCTGTGGTCAATGCTGAAGCAGCGGTTATCACCGCAGGCTTAAGCTGTTGT
>NC_053124.1:0-6837 GCF_010015445.1 Perca fluviatilis | reverse complement strand
TGCAGAGATTGTTACCCGTACCAACATCCCATTTCATCCCTTATCCCTAACCTTAACCATTTCTAGCACAGTGGTGCGTAAGCACAACTGTCATTATTTACAGTGCCAACCACCTGCTAGGAGATGCCAGACTAGCACCCACAGGTGAGGGCTGTTACCCCCAACCCCTTACCTAAACTTAACCATTCTAGCACAGGTGGTGCCTAAACCCAACTGTCGTTATTTGCAAAGCTGACCTTACAAGGCCGGCTTGGATAGGTGGCATTGCGAAGCCGACTTTACAAGGCCCACCAGGGAGCCACCCATCGGCCCACAGAAGGGGCTAACCTCCGGGCATACATTCAGGAAAAGGGCCCACCTCAGGCGCACCTTGACCTCCGGTCGGTCGGGAACCCACTTAAGCCCCCGCTATGGCCACACTTAACCGGCCACGAAATATTTTGCTCCCCGTTACTCATCATTTCAATATTGCGAGGCCGGCTTTGCAATGGCGAAGTGAAATTGCTAGGCCGGCTTTTACAATGGCGAGTGAAATTGCTAGGCGGCTTTACAATTTGCGAAGTGTGAAAGTGCGAGGCGCTTTACAATGGCGAAGTGAGTGCGAGGCCGGCTTTACAATGGCGCGGTGAAGTGCGGGGCGGCTTTACAATGTCGAAGTGGTCGAGGAGCGACCAACACACTTTTGAGGATCATCACTGATGATGGTGGCTATCACCCCTTACCTAACCTAACTCCTAACCTAACCCTAACCCTAACCTAACCCCTAACCCTAACCCTAACCTAACCCTAACCCACTAACCCTAACCCTAACCTAATAACCTAACCTAGCCTAACCTAACCTAACCTAACCCTAACTAACCATAACCAAGTGCTTTCTAGCCTAACCATAACCCAAGCTTTTTTAATCTAACCATAACCAAGTGCTTTCTAGCCCTACCCGCCCAAGATGTTTTAATCTAACCGCAACCAAGTGCTCTTTAGCCTAACCATAACCTGGTGTTTTTCAATCTGGCCTAACCCAGTGCTTCTCGCCTAACCATAACCAATTGGTTTTCACACAATCCAAACCAAAGACCTCTTGGTCCATCTTTATTGTCTTTTGACTTTCCCAGGCTTACCCACGTGGTCTCCGTGGTGCCTTTATCTCCATTTCTAGGCTAATCCCATGTGGTCTCCATGGTAAGCCTTCACTTTGGCTTTTGGGCAACCCCCGTGGTCTCCGTGGGTGCGCCTGGATTTCCTTTTCAGGCTGATCCCATGCGGTCTCCATGGTAAGCCTCCTCCATCTCTACAGCTCTAACCAAGGGTCTTTGAACCAAATTTGAAGCACATTTTCCCATCTCGTTAAAGTTTAACATAACAGAGATTAGATGCCAAATTGTTTGTGGACTGGGGTCCCTCTGTGGGGACGGGGTGCGGCTGTTTGTGTGGATGTGGCCTGGTTTGTGCTTAAGATGACTTCAATACCCATGGTTTCCATGGTGAGTTTTCATCTTCCTTACAAAACCCTAACCCTAACCCTAACCCATATGGTCTGGACGAGGGTAGAGAGCTGGGATGAGCTGGGCTCCAAGGTTAGTGCAGCAAATTCTGCCACCTTGCGGTGGCAGAATTCTTTTTTAATCCTAACCGGCCCGTTACCTGGTCCCTGGCTTTCCTTTTTCTCTCTCTTCCACTCAGGACGACCCACTCCAAATTCAAAATAAATTATAAAATTATAAAATAATAAAGAATAAAAATAAAATGTAAAATATATATCCCTACGTTATACCCATTCAATTCTTACTTACCGTGGACCACGATCCACCCACCTTCTGGTTCCTTCTATTTCCACGGTTCACCTATGAGGAAAAAGAAGAGGTAAAAAAAAAACAGGTTAAAGAAAGTTTTTCACCCTGGCTTTCACCAAGGTCAAACATTGCTAATTCTGACATGTTCACACACTGTAAACTATGATTTTTCCTAACAACTGTGGTAACCCAGAGCTAAGTCCTGATCACATTCACTTACTTTATAGAATCCTAGTGCTGTTGGTTTGAAGCTTCTTGTACATAGTTATACCAATTGTACACTTTCAGTGCCTACATTTTAACTGAAAACTGTGTATCCTACATTTTCATATATATTTCTCCCGTGATGAAAGTATCTTGATCTTCAGGATTATTCTAAGTTTCTTTACTACAATGCAAGCTTAACAATGCAAGTATTATGTTTCATTCAGAACAGATGTTTTTGCCCTACAGTTCATTGTTGACGATTATTTTCTGTGATGGTTAGTTCACTTTCCATGGAAAACCTGAACCACACTGTCAAGGCGATTCTTAGGGGACCTCTTTTCTGCTTCATTCTTGCCTAAACCCAACCATTTGACTCCCACGCCAAGCCCTCCAGGGCCCTGTACACCTACCGATTTCCTAACCTTAACCATTTAACCCTATCTATGCCTGACCATAACCCCAACTCAATTAACCCTACATACTTACCGTTTCTATTTTCTAACCTAACCTTAACCAATTAACCCTATCTGTGTCTAATCTTAACCCAATTAACCCTGCCCACTTACCGATTTTTTAACCCTAAACTTAACCAGTTAACCCTATCCGTGCCTAACCTTAACCCTGAGGAGATAACCACTTACCTGCATCTAACCTAACCAATTGGAACCTATCTAATTACTTACCTTCATTGGACTCCAACCTCCACCCTTTAGACCTATAAAGGAAAAGAGAAGAAAATATATAAAGGTTTAATTACCATGACCAAAAAAAAAACACAATTGGGACATTCAAAAACTCACCTCTTATGTATGCAATTATGTTTTAATTTTTACAAAATGCATACAATTGCAGGTTTAATATTTTCACACCATATATAACCCCTTCTGGGTCTTTTCCTATCCCTTGTTTTACATTATACTTATATAACCATTTTTACGGGTCTACTTCTCTTCCCTTATCTCCCCTCCATATATATATACTTAGATTTATATATATTTATTTTCTATGATATTTTTATCCCTATTTTTATTTTTATTTACCTCTCTTGTATATAATTTTTTATATATTCTTTTATACATTTATATCCTTTATTAGTTTCATCATGTTTAACCCAATGCATTCTCCTTCCACCCTTCAAAAATTGAGGAAAACAAAAAAAGCCAAAAAAGTTCGTTTTTTGCACCTTTCTATTCAGGCACTCTACAGGTTTCCTCTCTCCCCCATACACACTACTGGTTAAAATCTGAAGGCCCCAAAAGGCCCCCTATTGGCCGGAATGGTCATGTGCCCAAACAGGAAGCAGGAACAGTTGTCCTCTGAGATTCGCTCACTCACCACATGCTGGACTTCTATTGGAAAAGTACTTGTAAACAAGACAAAGTAAGTTGTCATTAGCTTGATAAAGACATAGTTTTTGTCGAAACGGCTTCGCTATATTAAAAAATAAAGTTCTGACAACGCTAACCATCACGTCTCTATTTTTTAAGAGATAGTTTTTGTTACTTTTTCTTCACCGTTTTTTTTACACAACGCCACACCTGCGGAGCTCGCGAACATGGCTGACAACTACTGGGAAGAAGATGGCTGGCAAACGGTAACATATGGGAGAGGTAGAAACAAGAATAGGGCACAATATAACACCCATGCTAGACAGCCCTCCTATCATAGCCGCCAGCCACAACCCCGTAGCTCCGCCACCTATGCCGACGCCACCCGCAGAGGTATTAATAGGCAGCCACGCCGCTTCACCCAGTGGAATTATCAACGCGACAACAGAGGTAACTACACCCGCAACAACAATGGGGACAATTACCAACAACGACACCGCGACCAGCACTACACTGCTCCACGCCACCAACCTGGACGCCAGCAAGGGGGACGTTTTTTCCAGCAAAACCCCCCACGCAACAGGAGCTATGGTGGTCAACGCAACAGGAGGTTTGTCAACAACAGAACTGACCACAACCATGACCCAGACTTTGCCACTAGAACCAGAACCATCCATAGAATGATTAAAGCTGAACACCATCTTAGTAACATCTCCTCCACACACACACCACCTGCCATAGCTAAGCTCACTAGTACACTGGCAGAATGCATCAAACCGGCTGACCCAAACCCCAGTACAGCACTTTTGATCTCAGGTAATGCTAAAAACTGGGAACATACCACACTGATAATTTTAAGAGACCACTATAAGGCCAACCTGAACAACAACCTACAGATCTTACTCCAACTCACACACAATGATTGGAAAGACAACTTCTCCATTGCTGCTGCATGGTCTCGCAGCCACTTTGGCAGGAGAATTACACAACAAACACTAGATTCGGTCTATGCTAAAATATTACAAGCCACTTTAAACAACACACACCCACATAACCCACAGACTACACCCCAGACACAGACAGCTACCACCTCAACTGCCACGGTGGAAACACCACCACCCCCGGCACAGACAGAAGCACCTCCACAACCACAACCGGCACCCAGTGGACCCCCTCAACAGCCACAGCCAGCACCCGGCGGGCTCCTCAACAGCCACAACCAGCACCGGGCGGGTTCCCTCAACAGCCACAGCGGCCACCCCGGACTCCTCAACAACCGCACCCCCTCCTCCTCCCCCTTACAACGGAGATGGAGACAGCCCCACAGCCCCAGCCACAAACCAGGCAAGTTGCTCCACCACCACAGCCATCACTCTCCACGCCCCCTCCTGCCCCCCCCAGATCTGCACATCCTCCAGCCAGGATGGATGAGAACAGAGAACCTGACAGTATACGCCTATTGGAGGGAGAAATACCCCTACTCACCCTACCTCCTCCACGCACACAACGTCAAACTCCCCTCTCAGGCCCACCACCAGCCTCCAGGACGAATGTGATTCAAGTGACAGCAGAAATCCACACAGTCCCATGCCCGACAGAGGAACACGCTGCACCTGTAGGAAGGACAACACACCAACAGCAAACCACAAGGCAGGAGAGTCCCTCCCTCCAGCTCCACCTTCCCCCACCCAACCTCCCTGACCCCTTCCTCCCTCCCTCCCTTTTCCCTCCTCTCCTTCCCCCTCCTCCTCCTCTCCACTCCCCACCTCCCCTCCCAATTACCTTTTCCCCTTCCCCCTTTTTTCCGTCCTCACCCATCCTTATCCACTCACCGGTGATTCCGGTCCCTCTCCACCGCCCAAAGAACAGAGGCAGGAACGCAGGCGCCCAAATCTCCGCCCAGCCTCTGCTCCAGCTCTCATCCCTAGACTCGGAACACTGAACGCCACTTCTGGTCCCACCCGACAGCTGGACCCGGTTTCCCTGGATCCAGAAATGACATTTGCAGGTAGAAAAATCACATCACACAGACTTCCCTCCCTAGATTGGTTCCTTACCCTAAACGTCCAATACAGAGTAAACTCTCCTTTACCCCTTGGTGGCTCCTCCACCTCCACCCCCAGTGTCAGAGTTCAGACCCTTTCGACACACACCCACAAACAAAAAGATGACAGCCTGGTCTCTAACGGCCACCAAGAAATGGCTTATCCTCGGGGACTCGAATGCCTGCCGGCTCCCCCCATTCTCACAACCACACCTGCAAATTGACAGCTTCCCAGGAGCCTCCTTCAAACATGCTGAAGCGCTCCTGGCCAAAACCCCTGTTTCAACAGAAGTGGAAAAGTTGATCCTTTCTCTGGGCATAAACAGCAGAGCCCAGAGACCTGACAAGGTGGCTATCCCACAACTCCGGAGAGCTGTGAGAATGGCCAAACTAGCTTTCCCCCAAGCCCAAATCTGGATCCCCCTCATCAACTTCTCTAGAGCCCTTCCACACCAAGAACAAGAAAATCTCAGAATCATCAATAACCACATTGTCTCACACTACGACCACATCCCACAACTCCCCAGGAACTCTTTCTCCACCGAGAAAGACCTGATCCACTGGTCACGCCCAGCAGCCAGTCATATGCTCACCCACTGGCTCGACCATTTAAACTCACCCGCCCCGTGAACCCTTCACTGCAGCCGGGGTTGAAAACTGTGATCAATCTCTCACAAACTTTTAAGCTCACCACAGCACAGACAATGATTCTTAATAAAGGGTTAACCTTCATTCCTTCTGTCTGTAAGTCGCACCACAGGAACACCAAGGACCAGGCCAAACTCGACCTCCAGGAGTACCATAGGAGGCTCAAATTAGCAGCCTACTATGAAGGTAAACCAGATTCTGTGTACCTACCTTTCCTTTCCAAATCCACCTGGCTTCCCTCTACAGCACAGCTCCCACCTGAAATTACAAAACTAACAGAATTAGATAACCAAACCTTCCAAGAACACCATAGAGTGGGATGGATTAAATCCAACCTTTCCAAATTCGAAATTGAAGCATTAAATCAATTAAAAAACAACACCAGTATTGTCATCAAACCTGCTGACAAGGGAAGCTCGGTCGTGATCATGGATAGGGAAGATTACATATCTGAGGGATACAGACAGCTTTTTGACAAAAAATATGCGTCAAGCTAGAAAAACCTATTTATAAGGAAACAGTGCCTATGATTGAAAAAATTGTCACAGCATTATACAATAAAAAATTCATCAACAATAAGCAAAAAACTTACCTCCTGGGCAGCAAGGAACCTCGCATTAGGCGCTTCTATACGCTTCCTAAGATCCATAAAAAACCAGAAACCTGGACGGTCCCCCACAGGATCCCCCCAGGTCGCCCTATAGTTTCGGATTGCGACAGTGAATCATATTATACTGCTGAGTTTATAGAACACTATTTGAACCCCCTTGCCAAATTACATAGTAGCTACCTAAAGGACACATATTTTTTCATTGACAAA
>NC_053123.1:39439453-39440604 GCF_010015445.1 Perca fluviatilis | reverse complement strand
CTACGTATTATTGATAGTCTTCTATACATCAGGGTCAAGGGATAGTCTTCTATACACAGGGTCAGGGGATAGTCTTCTATACATCAGGGTCAAGGGGATAGTCTTCTATACATCAGGGTCAAGGGATAGTCTTCTATACATCAGGGTCGGAGCAAAGTCTTCTATACATCAGGGTCAGGGGATAGTCTTCTATACATCAGGGTCAAGGGATAGTCTTCTATACATCAGGGTCAAGGGATAGTTTTCTATACATCAGGGTCAAGGGATAGTCTTCTATACATCAGGGTCAAGGGATAGTCTTCTATACATCAGGGTCAAGGGATAGTCTTCTATACATCAGGGTCAAGGGATAGTCTTCTATACATCAGGGTCAAGGGATAGTCTTCTATACATCAGGGTCAAGGGATAGTCTTCTATACATCAGGGTCAAGGGATAGTCTTCTATACATCAGGGTCAGGGGATAGTCTTCTATACATCAGGGTCAAGGGATAGTCTTCTATACATCAGGGTCAAGGGATAGTCTTCTATACATCAGGGTCAAGGGATAGTCTTCTATATATCAGGGTCAAGGGAACACAAACACAGCTCAGTGAGTCAAAAAAAATAAATAAAAAGGGGAAAAAGGTCTTTTCAAAGCCTCCAAAATGCAGCAATTCACATCCAAAATTAGCGCAGCACCTGAAAAGCCCCGTTGTTACTCTCTGCTCCTCACCTCGGGGCTTCTCAGGTGCTGCGAGCATATCCCTCCGCCCAAGTAGCAGAGAGTAGCAGTGCTTCGCCCTTCTGAGAATATAGTTCCCAGTATGTATACGGTTAGAAGATGGCTGTGTGTCATGTGACCTTGTTATATGTACACGCTGTGACTCTACACATCACAACATGGAAATAGGAACATGTTGGCATTATTTAGTCACTTATTGGGAGCAGTAGGCTAGATGGAGCCGGTTACCTCCAGGATCTGTGCTAAGCTAGGCTAGATGGAGCCGGTTACCTCCAGGATCTGTGCTAAGCTAGCCTAGATGGAGCCGGTTACCTCCAGGATCTGTGCTAAGCTAGGCTAGATGGAGCCGGTTACCTCCAGGATGTGTGCTAAGCTAGGCTAGATGGAGCCGGTTACCTCCAGGATCTGTGCTAAGCTAGGCTAGATGGA
>NC_053123.1:39421953-39434453 GCF_010015445.1 Perca fluviatilis | reverse complement strand
TGTGTGTGTGTGTGTGTGTGTGTGTGTGTGTGTGTGTGTGCATATGTGTGTGTGTGTGTGTGAGAGTTATTTGGATGCCAGTATGATGCCAGGGGGATTTAGGTGGGAGATAGAGAGGTGTGTGTGTGTGTGTGTGTGTGTGTGTGTGTGTGTGTGTGTGTGTGTGTGTGTGTGTGTGTGTGTGTGTGTGTGTGTGTGTTGGGGCTGAATTTGGCCTACATTTTGGAGGATGAGAGACTGTTCCTGTTTATTTATTCAGAGGGATTGGGCGACTGTACACGGCAGATTTGGAGAGCTGCTGGACGAGACGACGACGTCATCGTGCAGCTCCGTTACACACCGCACACTACGATTCAGGAATGTAAATCCTAAATTTGATATTCTCCTGGCTAACACAGTCACAAGTCCTGGTTCACACGTCGAAACCGGACTTAGACCTGTAGAAAAACAATTTTGGATGCGGTAATATCGTGATATGACACACCGAGACTAACACTGGGTCTCAAAGCGCCTACTTGCCCTCTCCAAACACTTAGTTTTAAATTAGGGCTGTCAATCGATTAAAATAAATTAACTAATTAATTGCACAATTTGCTGTAATTAATCGCGATTAATCGCTTTTTTAAATTGGGACTGAAGCTTGTAATAATGGATATTTAAATGCTAAATCACTTAACTTTGCAAATATGAAGAAAAAAACAAACAAGGAAAGGTTCTGCTAAGTTCAGAATGTTTAATATCTTTCAGAACAAAATTAATGCGTTAATTTTGACAGCCCTATTTTAAATATATCGTGTAGATAATGCAAAAAAGTCAGAGCACTGTAAGTACCAGGATGACCCCCCTAAAAATGGTCAAAAAGTTCAGTGTGGAACGATGGACGCTACTCGAGTTTTCATAATCAGGCTGTGAAACAGGTTGTTGTTTAAAAAAAAAACAACATTTTTAATCATTGTTTTGCTTGATTTGCTAAACTCTATGATGGCTAAGGATCTCTTTTGAGGACTTTCGTAGGGCTTCATGTCAACAAAAATGCGACAAAAAGCAACAAATTTACAAAAAAAGGTGACAAACGTCTGAGAAAGCCACAAAAAAGCTCCCGAAATGTTTTTAAAAAGTGACATGCGGTACCCATAGACAGTATATAAGAACCACCAGACCCCGAGTCTCTGTACACTTATCCCAGAATGCATCTGTTTTGTCCTCCACAGCGCTGTGGAGTAAGGTCTGGCAATGCCATAGACAGTATGTATAAAGACAGTATGTATAAACTGGAGCACCAGATCCTCGTGTCTCTGTACGAGACCAGCGAAGGATACCAGAAGTCTCTTTCCCGGTGCTGGCTGAGCGTTACTGAGCAGCCTCCAGCTGAGCTTGAAGACGTAGATGTGATGTCATCAACCTGTCTGAAAGTGTGAAGTCTTCTGGTAGCTGTGCCGAGAGAAATCTCAATCATTCCCAATCTTACAGAGACGGAGAGCGTAGGTATATGTAAGAAGATAACATGGGCACAGGCTAATTACTGATCACTAACATGCTAGTTAACATTAGTCATTAAACCTAAACAGCTAATGGAAGTCCAAACTGCCTGTGAGCTTCTCCTGTACTGTACGGTAATTCCTCTACTGTGTGACCCAATCGTTAGCCTATTGTTATAAAAGCGTCTGCTACGGAGCCATAACGTGAGCTACAAGGTAATGGAGCCTTTTATACATTATCGTGTTTCTTTAGAAATAAACAACGGACAAATAGAGTCTTTAAACGCTTCAGATGTAAAGTTATTCGCTGTCAAAGTGGCGCCAAAATGAATGGGAGTCAATGGGATGCTAACGGGAGGTGATGGCTAGGTAGCATCAAAATGGCGCCATAGGAGGTTCTAGTTCTGAAGCGAAGCTTACCCCCCCCCCTTGGCAGTACCCAAAACAAGTCAATAAACTCTCCATGTCTGGCCCTTGGTGTGATTCTCTTTTCCCAGTGTGGCCCTCTGGGAAAATGAGTTTGACCCCCTGACGTAGAGGATACAGAAAACAGAACGACGACAACACAGCAACGGTGGTGACATGCAATCATCAGTCCAATAGCGGAGATGAATCAATAAATAACTGAATGAATAACCAATAGCGCACATTATAAAGGTCTACGTGCCTGTGTCTGATCTGTTCAGTAACCAAATACTGCTCGGCACAAATGATCCTGTTTTTAGCGTTTGTCTTCTGCGTGGAGCTTCTGATGTCACAGTCACTCGCCGGTGTCCGGTGACAAAAGAGAAGAGCCCTTGCTGCGGGGGGGTGGGGGGGGGGGCGATCGGGTGTCCCACAGTGATGTCACGACCGCCCTCTGGTTGTCGGGGGGGGGTTTTCTGCATAGAGGAATTTCTGGCGCACCCCTAAGAGGTTTCAGTCGGCACCAAATGAAGGAACATCGGTGCCAAAGTGATAAGAACTAAGAGAGGAAAGAAATAGCAATTCAAATCCTCTTCGACTGTGTTTGATATTATATATATATATATTAATTTACCAAAAAAAATTGTTGAAAAAGCAGAACTTAAAACTTGAATAGGAGAGCTTATCTCAGTTTTTCTGGCTTTAATGGACAGGACAGCCTAGGTGAGGAAGGGGTGAGAGAGACAGAGGGGGGGGAAGACATGCAGGAAATCGTCACAGGTTGGACTCTAACCCTAGACCTCTGCGTCGAGGCATAAACCTCTATGTAAATGTGCGCCTGCTCTACCCACTGAGCCAACCCGGCCACTCTCCCGGTGATTTTAACGGTAGTTAAAACGGTAGTTAGTTTGCGGTTGGCAGTAGCTCACTCCGTACGTTACGAGTTGGGTTGGGAACTGGATGGTCGCTGGTTCAAGTCCCTGTACCGAGTGTGGACTGGAAGCTGGAGAGATGCCAGTTCACCTCCAGGTAGGGCTGGGCAATATATCGATATTATATCGATATCGTGATATGAGACTAGATATCGTCTTAGATTTTGGAAATGGCATAAGTGTCTTTTCCTGGTTTTAAAGGCTGCATTACAGTAAAGTGACCAGACTGTTCTAGCTCTTCTATTATGTTTTACCTTTACTTTATTATGTCCACATTACTGATGATTATTCATTGTGAAGATATTTTGTTAAAAGCACCAATTGTCAACCCTATGATATCGCTACAATATCGACATTGAGGTATTAGGACAAGAATATCGCCATATCTGATTTTCTCCACATCGCCCAGCCCTACCTCCAGGGCATTGCCAAGGCGCCCTTGAGCAAAGCGCCCTCCCACTAACCGGTCAGGGCGCTTGTCCAGCATTCGCAGCCCCCCCCACTCTGACATCTATCCATTTGTGCATGTATAGAAGTGGAGCATGTGTGTGTGTGTGTGTGTATTTCAGGCCTGTGTGTAGTGTGTAATAACAGAGTGTACCCACTGGGGATTAACAAAAAATAAAGTAAAATCATTAGAATTTGAATATTCATACGTATATACTGTATAATCAACGTTTTTTGTTGATCAAATTGTCAGGAATAACGGGCTTATGCGTGTAGATTTCCGTCAAATAAGGTAACACGGACTCATCGCCACTCATACCGTACGCAGACGATCATGCTTACTATCGTGCGTAACAACCAGACTGATAAATGGCGTTCGGGGAGCTTTCACAGCAGGGTGGCTGCGTTGTTTCTACGGTTTTATTGGTACGGTTAATCCCATTGCAAGACCACAAGCAGCACGCTACTACTAATATAACGATAGCCTCTCTGAGCAAGTGCAAAGTTGACGCACTGTCATGCACGCGGCACGCAACTTCACAAGGGGCTGGAGGCAGCTGGTCCATGTGCGCTGTAAAAAATACACTGTTGTTTGGGAAGAAAATTGAATTTGGATTGTATCTACCTGGCCGGTGCACCCATGGGAAATGCTGAAATTGTGCAGCCCTAGTGCAGACTGTCGGTCATCTGCAGCTGTACACAGTGGTGTAGTCTACGTGATATGCAGGTATACGCACTATATAAACACTGAGAAAGCTCCCGGATTTCCATATACCCTCCTAAAAATGCCCAATGACACGCAACAATATACTTTCCATTAAGTTTATGATATATTTTGAATTGTCATCTGTGTTTTTCTTCTTCACATAGAGGCTAAATAGAGGTATTTCCACTGCAAATCGGTGCATAAAAGTGTATCTGAATGCAGGAAATAAAGTCTTTGACGCTCAAAATCCTGGGGGGAGGACACCCAAATGCAGATTCTGGCCAATATACGGAACAGTATACCGACTACAATACATTAGACCACACCACTGGCTGTACATGTACTCTGGGTGGGGGGCAGGGCGGGGGTCGCTGGTCTCTCTGACAGGAAAAGATCCGAGCTGTTGCCTCCTGGAAACAATGAGGTGGGGAGCGGCCACTTCCTGTCTCTGTGCTGAGTGAGAGGCACCACCTCAGGGTGTCGTTACAGAGAATCACAGCCCCACCCATCTTCAGGTTAGCTTGGGCTTTGTCCAGTTTGAAGCAGAGACGGTAAAGAAGCGAGACACCCCCGACTTCGGAGTAGTTTCCTGTCTCTGTGCCCCGTGGGCAGTGTTGGGCAAGTTACTTCCAAAATGTAATACATCATAGATTACTAGTTACTGTCATTTGAGAGTATTTAGTGATATTACAATATTACTGTCTCTGAATTGCAATGCTTATTGCACTACTTTTGCATTACTTGCTTTATTTTTAAAGATTTTGTGGGGCATTTTAGGCCTTTATTTGTATAGGACAGCTTAGATTTGAAAGGGGAGAGAGAGGGGGCATGACATGCAGCAAAGGGCCACACATCGGAGTCGAACCAGTGGCCGCTGCGTCAAGGAATAAACCTCTATATATGGGTGCTTGCTCTACCGGGTGAGCTAACCAGGCGCTAACTTTTGCATTACTTTTGAGTTACTTTCACCAAAATGACAGCGGAAGTTGGACTTTGGCAGCTAGCTTGGGAATTTCACCACCGGATCAATAAAGTCTCCTCTTTAAAGTGCCCATATTATGAAAAAAAAACACTTTTTCTGGTGATTTGGGGAGTTATTTTGGGTCTCTGGTGCTTCCACACACATACGCACTTTGATAAAGTCCATCCATGGTGTTCTGAGTGAGATACGGTTTCTGAATGTGTCCTGCCTTCAGTCTCCTGGTGAGCTGGTCAAAATCGTCTCGGACTGTGACGTCACAATCCGAAACGAGCTGGCTAACCGCGACCGTTAGCTCGTAGCGTTAGCATGCTAACGCTAACGCTAGCATGCTACCTCGTTCTCAATAGCAAAGCACTGCTACAACACACACAAGTTCACCATAATCTACCAGAAGAACTACTTCCATGTGCTCCCTGGTTTAGAAGAAGTCTCCCAGCTGATCCTGATCCTTGGAACTGACTGAAGTTGGAGAAACAGCCTTTCTTTTACTGTCTATGGAGCTAGCTGACATGATCTACGATCTGAGCTACTGAGCATGTGCGAGTACAATCAAAGATAGTACAGAAGAAGAAAAGAGGTCTCACTCTGTAGCTAAAACAGAGACCTGAACACAGGGTGAAAAGAGGAGCTGCAGCAGTGTGCAGTACAACAAAAATATGGTGTTTTTTGAAAATTAAACCATGTAAACCTATTCTGGTACAACCTTAAAATACAATTATGAACCTGAAAATGAGCAGAATATGGAAGCTTTAATACATCATAGGTTATTCACATTATTTTGTATAATTAATATGAATACGCAAATTAACTAAAGCTATAAAAATAGAGAAGTAAAACATACAATAGGCATGTAGGAGAAAATGAAAATGCACAATTAAAAGTACCTTACAGTTGTATTGAAGTACGGCACAGTTACTTTCCACGGCTGATAAAATGCAATGGTATTTACGTCAAAGGTCAAAGGTCAAAGGTCGGGTTCAGTCTAAGGTCCGTCCAGAGCGACATCTGTATCCATTCACCATTCAAATGAATGAAGGAATCTTTATTTCAATACTATTAAAAGAAGAAAATAAAATGTATAAAACGAATAACAAAAAATCCCTGACTCTTAAACGTGCGGTATACTCGCCGCAGCCGGCCTGTCGAGCGCCAGTATGACGTCATGAAATCGCCGTAACTGTTTAAACCAGCGCTGGTGGTCGCGACACTAGTTGCAGTCTTCTCCCGAACAGAGGTGGCGCTAATGAGGAAAGACTACCGACTTTTGCGCTTTCTTCGTACTAGAAGAAGAAGAAAAAAAAGGTAAACAACGGCAGAACTGGCAGCAAAATTAGGAATCCCACTATGGCCACGCCAAGACCCGCCCTACGAAGCAGCTCGATTGGTTGGGGTTAGGCATTTGACCTCGAGTGGTTAAGGTTAGGGTCAGGGGATTGGTCAGGGGATAGGACCTGAACATGTAAGCATGGACACCTGGCCAATGGTAGTGTGTGAATGCTATTGAAGGGCGGGACTTGGCTAGTGGCTGTAATTCTGCACCAAGGCTGAATTTCGGGAAAGAGACATCAGATCCAGTATTAGGGGACCACTAAGGTCTATATAAAAGAGACTTCGGATACAGTATTAGGGGACCACTAAGGTCTATATAAAAGAGACTTCAGATACAGTATTAGGGGACCACTAAGGTCTATATAAAAGAGACTTCAGATACAGTATTAGGGGACCACTAAGGTCTATATAAAAGAGACTTCAGATACAGTATTAGGGGACCACTAAGGTCTATATAAAAGAGACTTCAGATACAGTATTAGGGGACCACTAAGGTCTATATAAAAGAGACTTCAGATACAGTATTAGGGGACCACTAAGGTCTATATAAAGAGACTTCAGATACAGTATTAGGGGACCACTAAGGTCTATATAAAGAGACTTCAGATACAGTATTAGGGGACCACTAAGGTCTATATAAAAGAGACTTCAGATACAGTATTAGGGGACCACTAAGGTCTATATAAAGAGACTTCAGATACAGTATTAGGGGACCACTAAGGTCTATATAAAAGAGACTTCAGATACAGTATTAGGGGACCACTAAGGTCTATATAAAAGAGACTTCAGATACAGTATTAGGGGACCACTAAGGTCTATATAAAAAGATACTTCAGATACAGTAGTAGGGACCACTAAGGTCTATATAAAAGATACTTCAGATCCAGTATTAGGGGACCACTAAGGTCTATATAAAAGAGACTTCAGATACAGTATTAGGGGACCACTAAGATCTATATAAAAGAGACTTCAGATACAGTATTAGGGGACCACTAAGGCCTATATAAAAGAGACTTCAGATACAGTATTAGGGGACCACTAAGGTCTATATAAAAGAGACTTCAGATACAGTCTTAGGGGACCACTAAGGTCTATATAAAAGAGACTTCAGATACAGTATTAGGGGACCACTAAGGTCTATATAAAAGAGACTTCAGATACAGTATTAGGGGACCACTAAGGTCTATATAAAAGAGACTTCAGATACAGTATTAGGGGACCACTAAGGTCTATATAAAAGAGACTTCAGATACAGTATCAGGGGACCACTAAGGTCTATATAAAAGAGACTTCAGATACAGTATTAGGGGACCACTAAGGTCTATATAAAGAGACTTCAGATCCAGTATTAGGGGACCACTAAGGTCTATATAAAAGAGACTTCAGATACAGTATTAGGGGACCACTAAGGTCTATATAAAAGAGACTTCAGATCCAGTATTAGGGGACCACTAAGGCCTATATAAAAGAGACTTCAGATACAGTATTAGGGGACCACTAAGGTCTATATAAAGAGACTTCAGATACAGTATTAGGGGACCACTAAGGTCTATATAAAAGAGACTTCAGATACAGTATTAGGGGACCACTAAGGTCTAAGCATGGACACCTGGCCAATAGTAGTGTGTGAATGCTATTGAAGGGCGGGTCTTGGCGTGGCCATAGTGGGATTCATATTATCGCGAACTGGCAGCAGCATTGCCGTCAATGCTTCGATCTGATTGGACGAGCTACTTGGTGGGCTCGAGCCTTTCATTCACCATAACAGAGCTCATCTTAACCCGGTGAGTTTACCAGAGAGACCTGCAGTCACTCTGAGAGTCCTGGCATCACGTTGCCCTCGAGCTCGTCCATGCTTCCTCTTTCCACTTTGGTCGCGCGCTCAAAATCCTGGCGCGCCAGCATGATTCACGCAACTGTGACGTCACGTTGGCGCACGCCAGCTCGGCTGCGGCGACTGTAAAAAGGCCCTTTACGGTGAAAACACCGGGCGCACGAGCGTCGCCAGAGACGGTTAAGAAGCCAGACTTCCCGACTCAGAGTAGTGTGTCCCGTGTGTCCCGTGTGTCCCGTGGGTTTGTCCACGGCCACGCCTCTTTAGGAGACCAGCAGCAGGTGTGAACGTGACCACAGATTATGAGCGCTTCTTTCGCCAACGTAAATATTGGACCCGTTCTTCCACAAGCCACGTATCTCCAGAACATTCGGACACTAAAATGGCATTTTTCAGACGGACGCATCAGGAGGAAACTGCAGTAATCGATTATCAAAGTAGTGTAGTGTGTAGTGTGTGTGTGTGTGGTGTGTGTGTGTGTGTGTGTGTGTGTGTGTGTGTGTGTCTCTGTCCCAGCTGTCATTATGTTCAGGTGTGGCAGGAACACTGAGCGGATAGACCCTCCTCTAACCCAACACTACGCCACATTCCTGAGAATCCGCAGCTTCCTGTGTGTGTGTGTGTGTGTGTGTGTGTGTGTGTGTGTGTGTGTGTGTGTGTGTGTGTGTGTGTGTGTGTGTGTGTGTGCGTGCTCGTGTGGTAAACTCTGGGCACTGTATCAAGCATCCGTCCTCACACATAACATAAAAAGCATGCTCCATTCACACCCATCCTACGTAAACTGAAGGGAAGTGGACTTTTGGGAAACACTGAGTGGATTTTCAGACATGTCATTGACATGTAAAAAAAATGACGTATATAAATATAAGTATGAACCGAATGCAAACTTCTCAGCCGACACGGACACCGATGTGTAGATCCATCCATTCATTCATTCATTCATTCGGCCGATGCCGATGTTTTTGCGCCAGGTAAACAAATTAATCTCATTGTAGAAAGATATTGGACCATCTTACCAACTCACAGAGTAACACAACATTAAGGCAGCGCACAATAGAAAAACTTTGGCTGCTGCCATCGGCTCATGCCACCATGTTTAAAGTGATGGTTCGGAGTAATTTCACCCTAGGGTCCTTTGCACCATGATCTCAAGCCAAACACCCCCCCAGAAGCTTTTTTCACCTCGGTCAAACATTGGGAGCGTTAGCGTAGCGTAGCGTAGCGTTATCAGCTGAATAGCTTAGCGCAGAGGCTAATGGATCCGAAGTGTCTCTTAACATTACCCCACTAATAATGCCCGAAATGATACCAAACGTCTACAGTAGTACAAATAGGTTATGCACTCATAAAACGATGGATTGGAAAGTTTGTAAGTACACCAGAAGTTTATGAACACTTGCCTGCTCTCTTCTGCTCTCTGCTGCTGCTGCTGTTACTACCGGGCAGTAAGAGTGCTTAGGGCCGTCTACAAATTACAACACCGAAAAGAGATGCAACAAAAATATTTATTAATTCAATGATTAAATAAGGTAATGTCTCCAAACTTACCTCAATTATTACTTGTCTCCTGCTAGTTATACGACAGCACTTACTTAAAAAAAAAAGTTAACTTAATAAATATTTTTGTTGCATCTCTTTTCGGTGTTGTGTTGTGTAATTTGTAGACGGTCCCTAAGCACTCGTCTCACAGCAGCAGCAGCAACAGCAGAGAGCAGAAGCCAGCAGGCAAGTGTTATTTACATAACCTTCTGGTGTACTTACAAACTTTCCAATCCATCGTTTTATGAGAGCATAACCTATTTGTACTACTGTAGACCTTTGGTATCATTTCGGGCATTATTAGTGGGGTAATGTTAAGAGACACTTCGGATCCATTAGCCCTGCGCTAAGCTATTCAGCGGCTAACGCTACTCTACGCTAACTCTCCCAATGTTAGACCCAGGTGAAAAAAGCTTCTGGGGGGGTGTTTGGCTCGAGGTCATGGTGCAAAGGACCCTAGGGTGAAATTACTCCGAACCATCACTTTAACTGAGGGGCCGATGGCAGTAAATAGGGCGGACATCGGCCGATTCCAATGTCCAACCGATGCATCAGTGCATCCCTAAATATAAGACAAACAAAAACAGACAGTGAAGGACTAGGGTTGGGTACCGAGACCCTAACCCTAAACGATTGGTATCTACCGGTCCGAATAGCAACGCTGATTTCGGTGCCTCATTTCGGTGCCACTAAAATGCCAGCGCTGCTCTCTGGTGCTCCGAAAACGGGCGCTGGAAGCAACAGAAGCATCGCTGCACGGGACGCTAGTTAACAGCAGGGCTGCACGATGTGAGGAAAAGATCTAATCGCGATTATTTTGACCGATACTGCGATTGCGATTTGATTCACGATATTGGAGCGAATGATCATTTTTGCCTCATTATACTAGAGCTGAGCTCGATTGAAGAAATTCTTAGTCGACTAACACTCATTAAACTGTACCGACTAATCGATTTAGTCGATTTAATCGACAGATCTGTAAATCTGAGTTTCTCTGCAAAGAGTCATGCAAAAAGCACCACTTTAGTTCTTGTGTTTACCAGAGATGAGCTCGTACGTTTCTTGGAAATAAGTCATTCAGCATGAAAACAGCATCAGACATGACTAATGGACTAAAGAGATCTAAGTTGACTAAGACCCAAACCACAGATTAGTCGACTAATCAGCTAAGAGGGAGCAGCCCTGCATTATTCTCATTTTCATTGAAAAATATTGAAGTGAAAATGATTATAGTGTGATATCTGCGAGGATCTGTACCAAACAGATTATTATTATTATTTTTTTAAAGATATAATATTTTTGGAGGCTTTTCCCTTCATTCGATAGTGACGGTGGATGGACAGGAAAGGTGGGAGAGAGAGAGAGAGGATGACACGCAGCAAAGGGCAGCAGGTCGGATTCGAACCAGGGCCGCTGCAAAGGACTCAGCCTACATGGGGCGCACGCTCTCACTGGGTGAGCTATAGGTCGCCCCACAAAGAGGTTTTTCTGTAGTCTGTAGGACACGATTTGTAGGACCGGGACTAGTCCATATTGCGATTTCGATACAATTGCGATTAATTGTGCAGCCCTAGTTACCACTGCACCTGGCAGCAGAAAAACGTTAGCCTAGCGTGTACTGTATTTAAGCGTAGAGGACTCCAAAAGTGGGACGTAACAGTCTGCAGCTGTAGCTGTCGGAAAAACACCGACGGTGCGTTCACTAGAAACTCGCCTCGCCAGCCTCGTGGTGCATTCAAAGTTATTGTAAAATACCCTTTTTTCCCCCATCTAGTGGTTGTTTTTTGACGTTTAAGTATCGGTTTAGTGGGAAGGACTAACCCTGTGAAGGACAGAAAGCGGCCCGAATATGAAACGAGTGGGAGGATGAATCGGTTTAAGAAATCTGCTCTGAATTTTACAGCCGATCTATTTTTATCTGGATTTGTGTGACTGCTGTGGAGCGGAGGAGGAGGAGGAGGAGGAGGAGGAGGAGGAGGAGGAGGAGGAGGAAAGGAAAATCCTGCAGATGGTTCGAATGTGAATCACAAACGTGTAATCTATGTAATCTTATGTAATCGTTCTCTGCATGGTTCACACACACACACACACACACACACACACACACACACACACACACACACACACACACACACACACACACACACACACACACACACACACACACACACACACACACACACACACACACACACAGGGCAATGGATCACACTACTGTACTTCTCAGCAGATGAACATGCACACACACGGACACACTGTACATGCAGACGTGCGAGCACACACGCACACACACATGCACGTACAGGCATGTACACACACACACACACACACACACACACACACACACACACACACACACACACACACACACACACACACACACTGTAGAGTAGCACACACTAGGATACAGTAGTAGCAGCAGTATAGAATACGGTAGAATAGTCTACTACGTGAAGGACAACGCTCTGCTATTAAACGCCAGGCGATCAACGCGTGGTAACCGTGGAGATTCGATGCATTACTGCATCCCTGCCGCACAACTGAATGAGACCAGCTGATACCGGTGGTATCCCGTATTACCTAAACACAGGTCCATTTATAATAAACAGTGGTGGTCCTGGTTAGGGGTGGGGGAAAGAATCGATACAGCGTAGCATCGCAATATTTTTTCGTGGCAATACTGTCTCGATACACAGACGCCAAGTATGGATCTGTTATGATATATGTGTTGGTTAGTCTGTCTGCTTGACAATCCCCATTTTGCAGCAATACAACTGAAATGAGATGAACAAACAGAGACAGGTATCTTTTTAGACAAAACAGATGTTGACAGTTTTCTTTTGGGGAC
>NC_053123.1:39404453-39416953 GCF_010015445.1 Perca fluviatilis | reverse complement strand
TAGTCACCTGAAATGGTTTTACCTTCACAGGTGTGCTTTGTCAGGGTTAATTAGTGGAATTTGTTTCCTTATTAATAAAATAATAAGGAGCTCCCTTTTTAAAGGTTTAGGGTTAGATATATTTTCACTTTGGAGCTCCCTTTTTAAATTTTCTTTGTTTTTATTGTTGTGTTATATCTTTCACTTTGGAGCCCATTTATGTAGGGTTTAGGGTTAGATATATTTTCACTTTGGAGCTCCCTTTATAAAGGTTTAGGGTTAGATATATTTTCACTTGAGCTCCTTTATAAAGGTTTAGGGTTAGATATATTTTCACTTTGGAGCTCCCTTTATAAAGGTTTAGGGTTAGATATATTTTCACCTTTGGGCTCCCTTTTATAAAGGTTTAGGGTTAGATATATTTCACTTTGGAGCTCCCTTTATAAAGGTTTAGGGTTGAGATATTTTACACTTTGGAGCCCTTTTAATTTAGGTTGATATATTTCACTTTGGAGCTCCCTTTATAAAGGGTTAGGGTTAGATATATTTTCACTTTGGAGCCCTTTTTAAATGCTTAGGGGTAGATATATTTTTCACTTTGGAGCTCCCTTATAAAGGGTTAGGGTAGATATATTTTACACTTTGGAGCTCCTTTTACGGTTTAGGGGTAGATATATTTTCACTTTGGAGCCCCTTTATAAAGGTTTGGGGTTAGATATATTTTCACTTTGGAGCTCCCTTTATAAATGTTTAGGGTAGATATATTTTCACTTTGGAGCCCCTTTATAAAGGTTTAGGGGTAGATATATTTTCACCTTGGAGCTCCCTTATAAATGCTTAGGGGTAGATATATTTTCACTTTGGAGCTCCCTTTATAAATGCTTAGGGGTAGATATATTTTCACTTTGGAGCCCCTTTATATAAGTTTAGGGGTAGATATATTTTCACTTTGGAGCTCCCTTTATAAAGGTTTAGGGTAGATATATTTTCACTTTGGAGCTCCCTTTTAAAGGGTTAGGGTTAGATATATTTTCACTTTGGAGCTCCCTTTTTAAATGCTTAGGGGTAGATATATTTTCACTTTGGAGCCCCTTTGTGGCTTTAGGGGTAGATATATATTTTCACTTTGGAGCCCTGCAAAAGGGTTAGGGGTAGATATATTTTCACTTTGGAGCTCCATTTATAAAGGTTTAGGGGTAGATATATTTTCACTTTGGACCCCCTTTATAAATGCTTAGGGGTAGATATATTTTCACTTTGGAGCTCCCCTTTATAAAGGTTTAGGGGTAGATATATTTCACTTTGGGAGCTCCCTTTAAATGCTTAGGGGTAGATATATATTTCACTTTGGAGCTCCCTTTATGAAGGGTTAGGGGTAGATATATTTTCACTTTGGAGCCCCCTTTATAAAGGTTTAGGGTTAGATATATTTTCAATTTGGAGCCCCTTATAAAAGGTTTAGGGTTAGATATATTTTCACTTTGGGAGCCCCTTTATAAGGTTTTGGGGTAGATATATTTTCACTTTGGAGCCCCTTTATAAAGGTTTAGGGTTAGATATATTTTCACTTTGGAGCTCCCTTTATAAAGGTTTAGGGGTAGATATATTTTCACTTTGGAGCTCCTTTAGTAAGTGTAGGGGTAGATATATTTTCACTTTGGAGCCCCTTTATAAAGGTTTAGGGGTAGATATATTTTCACTTTGGAGCTCCCTTTATAAAATGCTTAGGGGTAGATATATTTTCACCTTGGGCTCCCCTTTATAAATGCTTAGGGGTAGATATATTTTCACTTTGGAGCTCCATTTATAAAGGTTTAGGGGTAGATATATTTTCACTTTGGAGCTCCCTTTTTAAATGCTTAGGGGTAGATATATTTTCACTTTGGAGCTCCCTTTATAAAGGTTTAGGGGTAGATATATTTTCACTTTGGAGCTCCCTTTATAAATGCTTAGGGGTAGATATATTTTCACTTTGGAGCTCCCTTTATAAATGCTTAGGGGTAGATATATTTTCACTTTGGAGCTCCATTTATAAAGGTTTAGGGGTAGATATATTTTCACTTTGGAGCTCCCTTTATAAAGGCTTAGGGGTAGATATATTTTCACTTTGGAGCTCCATTTATAAAGGTTTAGGGTTAGATATATTTTCACTTTGGAGCTCCATTTATAAAGGTTTAGGGGTAGATATATTTTCACTTTGGAGCTCCATTTATAAAGGGTTAGGGGTAGATATATTTTCACTTTGGAGCTCCCTTTATAAAGGTTTAGGGTTAGATATATTTTCACTTTGGAGCTCCCTTTTTAAAGGTTTAGGGTTAGATATATTTTCACTTTGGAGCTCCCTTTATAAAGGGTTAGGGTTAGATATATTTTCACTTTGGAGCTCCCTTTTTAAAGGGTTAGGGTTAGATATATTTTCACTTTGGAGCTCCCTTTTTAAATGCTTAGGGGTAGATATATTTTCACTTTGGAGCTCCCTTTATAAAGGGTTAGGGGTAGATATATTTTCACTTTGGAGCTCCCTTTATAAAGGTTTAGGGGTAGATATATTTTCACTTTGGAGCCCCGCTTTATAAAAGGTTAAGGGTTAATATATTTTCACTTTGGAGCTCCCTTTATAAATGTTTAGGGGTAGATATATTTTCACTTTGGAGCTCCCTTTATAAAGGTTTAGGGGTAGATATATTTTCACTTTGGAGCTCCCTTTATAAATGCTTAGGGGTAGATATATTTTCACTTTGGAGCTCCCTTTATAAATGCTTAGGGGTAGATATATTTTCACTTTGGAGCTCCCTTTATAAAGGTTTAGGGGTAGATATATTTTCACTTTGGAGCTCCCTTTATAAATGCTTAGGGGTAGATATATTTTCACTTTGGAGCTCCCTTTATAAATGCTTAGGGGTAGATATATTTTCACTTTGGAGCTCCCTTTATAAAGGTTTAGGGGTAGATATATTTTCACTTTGGAGCTCCCTTTATAAAGGTTTAGGGGTAGATATATTTTCACTTTGGAGCTCCCTTTTTAAAGGGTTAGGGTTAGATATATTTTCACTTTGGAGCTCCCTTTTTAAATGCTTAGGGGTAGATATATTTTCACTTTGGAGCTCCCTTTTTAAATGCTTAGGGGTAGATATATTTTCACTTTGGAGCTCCCTTTATAAAGGGTTAGGGGTAGATATATTTTCACTTTGGAGCTCCATTTATAAAGGTTTAGGGGTAGATATATTTTCACTTTGGAACTCCCTTTATAAATGCTTAGGGGTAGATATATTTTCACTTTGGAGCTCCCTTTATAAAGGTTTAGGGTTAGATATATTTTCACTTTGGAGCTCCCTTTATAAAGGTTTAGGGTTAGATATATTTTCACTTTGGAGCTCCCTTTTTAAATGCTTAGGGGTAGATATATTTTCACTTTGGAGCTCCCTTTATGAAGGGTTAGGGGTAGATATATTTTCACTTTGGAGCTCCCTTTATAAAGGTTTAGGGTTAGATATATTTTCAATTTGGAGCTCCCTTTATAAAGGTTTAGGGTTAGATATATTTTCACTTTGGAGCTCCCTTTATAAAGGTTTAGGGGTAGATATATTTTCACTTTGGAGCTCCCTTTATAAAGGTTTAGGGTTAGATATATTTTCACTTTGGAGCTCCCTTTATAAATGTTTAGGGGTAGATATATTTTCACTTTGGAGCTCCCTTTATAAAGGTTTAGGGGTAGATATATTTTCACTTTGGAGCTCCCTTTATAAAGGTTTAGGGGTAGATATATTTTCACTTTGGAGCTCCCTTTATAAAGGTTTAGGGGTAGATATATTTTCACTTTGGAGCTCCCTTTATAAAGGTTTAGGGGTAGATATATTTTCACTTTGGAGCTCCCTTTATAAATGCTTAGGGGTAGATATATTTTCACTTTGGAGCTCCCTTTATAAATGCTTAGGGGTAGATATATTTTCACTTTGGAGCTCCATTTATAAAGGTTTAGGGGTAGATATATTTTCACTTTGGAGCTCCCTTTTTAAATGCTTAGGGGTAGATATATTTTCACTTTGGAGCTCCCTTTATAAAGGGTTAGGGGTAGATATATTTTCACTTTGGAACTCCATTTATAAAGGTTTAGGGGTAGATATATTTTCACTTTGGAACTCCCTTTATAAATGCTTAGGGGTAGATATATTTTCACTTTGGAGCTCCCTTTATAAAGGGTTAGGGGTAGATATATTTTCACTTTGGAGCTCCCTTTATAAAGGTTTAGGGGTAGATATATTTTCACTTTGGAGCTCCCTTTATAAAGGGTTAGGGGTAGATATATTTTCACTTTGGAGCTCC
This sequence comes from Perca fluviatilis, assembly GCF_010015445.1. Lineage (NCBI taxonomy): Eukaryota > Metazoa > Chordata > Actinopteri > Perciformes > Percidae > Perca > Perca fluviatilis. The sequence goes on along the minus strand of NC_053123.1, from coordinate 39,412,651 downwards.
CTTTATAAAGGGTTAGGGGTAGATATATTTTCACTTTGGAGCTCCCTTTTTAAAGGTTTAGGGTTAGATATATTTTCACTTTGGAGCTCCCTTTTTAAAGGTTTAGGGTTAGATATATTTTCACTTTGGAGCTCCCTTTATAAAGGGTTAGGGTTAGATATATTTTCACTTTGGAGCTCCCTTTATAAAGGTTTAGGGGTAGATATATTTTCACTTTGGAGCTCCATTTATAAATGCTTAGGGGTAGATATATTTTCACTTTGGAGCTCCCTTTTAAATGTTTAGGGTTAGATATATTTCATTTGGAGCCCCTTTTAAAGTTTTAGGGTTAGATTATATTTTCACTTTGGAGCTCCCTTTATAAAGGTTTAGGGGTAGATATATTTTCACTTTGGAGCCCCTTTATAAAGGGTTAGGGTAGATATATTTTTCACTTTGGGCGCCCTTTTAAAGGTTTAGGGTTAGATATATTTTCACTTTGGAGCTCCCTTTTTAAAGGTTTAGGGTTAGATATATTTTCACTTTGGAGCTCCCTTTATAAAGGGTTAGGGTTAGATATATTTTCACTTTGGAGCTCCCTTTATAAAGGTTTAGGGGTAGATATATTTTCACTTTGGAGCTCCATTTATAAATGCTTAGGGGTAGATATATTTTCACTTTGGAGCTCCCTTTTTAAAGGTTTAGGGTTAGATATACTTTCACTTTGGAGCTCCCTTTTTAAAGGTTTAGGGGTAGATATATTTTCACTTTGGAGCTCCCTTTATAAAGGTTTAGGGGTAGATATATTTTCACTTTGGAGCTCCATTTATAAATGCTTAGGGGTAGATATATTTTCACTTTGGAGCTCCATTTATAAATGCTTAGGGGTAGATATATTTTCACTTTGGAGCTCCCTTTATAAAGGTTTAGGGGTAGATATATTTTCACTTTGGAGCTCCCTTTATAAATGCTTAGGGGTAGATATATTTTCACTTTGGAGCTCCCTTTATAAAGGTTTAGGGGTAGATATATTTTCACTTTGGAGCTCCATTTTTAAATGCTTAGGGGTAGATATATTTTCACTTTGGAACTCCCTTTATAAATGCTTAGGGGTAGATATATTTTCACTTTGGAACTCCCTTTATAAATGCTTAGGGGTAGATATATTTTCACTTTGGAGCTCCCTTTATAAAGGTTTAGGGGTAGATATATTTTCACTTTGGAACTCCCTTTTTAAATGCTTAGGGGTAGATATATTTTCACTTTGGAGCTCCATTTTTAAATGCTTAGGGGTAGATATATTTTCACTAAAAAACACAGCACAGACATTGTGATCCTGCGTGTTGAGACCAGACTAGTTGTCAAAGTGCCAGCATACTCGTTCGGATAGCTGGAACAGCATCTGAAACCCTCCTCCCCCATCAGCTTTCTGATGATAAGGGAGATAAGGGAGTCTGCGTCTGACAATTTTTGTTCCACTTTCCGAAAACGACAACACCACATTCACACCCACGTCTTCCAACCGTGCGATTGGCCGGCTGTGCAGAGGTGAGAAAAAGCTGGGCGGAGGGGTTTGAACTTCTCTCTTTTGGGGTCAGACAAATATTTAAAAAAAATAATAATCGCACTTTGCACACAAAACGACCACACTGCAACGCCGTGAACTTCCTCCAGGAGAGACGGTGGGAACAAATGGGTCACCTTATCCACGCGCGACTCCCTCCTCTACACGAACGCCGTTCTTTTTCAAGACCTTTAGTCACAGGACGGTGGCGGTGGTGGGGAGACGTTTTAAGGAAGCCAGCTCCAGTTTGTGTTTCATTATTACAAGTCGGGGCTTGTGTGTATCTGCTGATATGAAACTTGGCTGAACCACAGTGTGTGAAAAACACACACACACACACACACAACAAACACACACACACACACACACACACACACACACACACAAATACACACACACACACACACACACACACACACACAACCACACACACACACACACACACACACACACACACAGGTTTCAGAGCTGAATCCACCCCGCTTGTACTTTAAAGTATCAACTTTATAAAACATGCCAATGTAATAAAAGTAATAAATGAGATAAGAACAACTTTATTGTCGGTTACATGTTGCTGCGGCTGCATGTAGACTCTGGGAAATGTTGACGTTACTTTTGTGATATTCACTGTGCAGTGTGTGGAACACACACACACAACACACACACACACACACACACACACACAGGGTCAGTGTGTCAGACGCACCAAATGCATGCACACGTACTTTGAAAATGCAAACAGAAATACAACGCAGTGTTTTACTTTTAGTAAAACTAGGTCTGTGTGTGTGTGTGTGTGTGTGTGTGTGTGTGTGTGTGTGTGTGTGTGTGTGTGTATGTGTGTGTGTGTGTGTGTGTGTGTGTGTGTTCATCCACTATGAGTCAGCGTGAGTCAGTCTGTTCTTTCTCATCTAATTTCATTTCACGGGGGCTGATCACAGCTCTCGTGTGACCAGAGGCAGCATCCATCTCCGTACACGCACGGTTTGGCTTCCATCGGACCGGCACGTTGACGACCCGATGAATAAAGATGATGTCGTCGTTACTTAACGACAAGCTCACTCTAACCAACGGTTTAATATATATACGTCTGTTTGGTACGAGTCCAGAACAACAGAAGTACTGAACACAGTGTTTCCTCTATGTTGATTAGAGGAAACACTGTTAAACGTCCAGTTTAACAACTAGTAGAACTATTCAGAGGTTATTGGACCCGTCCAGTTTAACAACAAGTAGAACTATTCAGAGGTTATTGGACCCGTCCAGTTTAACAACAAGTAGAACTATTCAGAGGTTATTGGGCCCGTCCAGTTTAACAACAAGTAGAACTATTCAGAGGTTATTGGACCCGTCCAGTTTAACAACTAGTAGAACTATTCAGAGGTTATTGGACCCGTCCAGTTTAACAACTAGTAGAACTATTCAGAGGTTATTGGACCTGTCCAGTTTAACAACTAGTAGAACTATTCAGAGGTTATTGGGCCCGTCCAGTTTAACAACTAGTAGAACTATTCAGAGGTTATTGGGCCCGTCCAGTTTAACAACTAGTAGAACTATTCAGAGGTTATTGGGCCCGTCCACTTTAACAACTAGTAGAACTATTCAGAGGTTATTGGACCAGTCCACTTTAACAACAAGTAGAACTATTCAGAGGTTATTGGGCCCGGTCCAGTTTAACAACAAGTAGAACTATTCAGAGGTTATTGGGCCCGTCCAGTTTAACAACTAGTAGAACTATTCAGAGGTTATTGGACCAGTCCACTTTAACAAACAAGTAGAACTATTTAGAGGTTTTTGGACCCGTCCAGTTTAACAATAAGTAGAACTATTCAGAGGTTATTGGACCCGTCCACTTTAACAACAAGTAGAACTATTCAGAGGTTACTGGGCCCGTCCAGTTTAACAACAAGTAGAACTATTCAGAGGTTATTGGACCAGTCCAGTTTAACAACAAGTAGAACTATTCAGAGGTTATTGGACCCGCCAGTTTAACAACCAGTAGAACTATTCAGAGGTTATTGGACCCTAAAATAAATAAAAAAATGGCCCACTTTTAACAACAAGTAGAACTATTCAGATGTTATTGGGCCCGTCCAGTTTAACAACCAGTAGAACTATTCAGAGGTTATTGGACCCGTCCACTTTAACAACAAGTAGAACTATTCAGAGGTTATTGGGCCCGTCCAGTTTAACAACTAGTAGAACTATTCAGAGGTTATTGGACCTGTCCACTTTAACAACAAGTAGAACTATTCAGAGGTTATTGGGCCCGTCCAGTTTAACAACAAGTAGAACTATTCAGAGGATATTGGACCCGTCCAGTTTAACAACAAGTAGAACTATTCAGAAGTTATTGGACCCGTCCAGTTTAACAACAAGTAGAACTATTCAGAGGTTATTGGGCCCGTCCAGTTTAACAACAAGTAGAACTATTTAGAGGTTATTGGACCCGTCCAGTTTAACAACAAGTAGAACTATTCAGAGGTTGTTGGACCCGGCCAGTTTAACAACAAGTAGAACTATTCAGAGGTTATTGGCCCGTCCACTTTAACAACAAGTAGAACTATTCAGAGGTTATTGGCGGCCCCAGTTTAACAACAAGTAGAACTATTCAGAGGTTATTGGACCCGGCCCAGTTTAACACCAAAAGTAGAACTATTCAGAGGTTATTGGACCCGTCCAGTTTAACAACAAGTAGAACTATTCAGAGGTTTAAACGTCCCGTTTAACAACTGGTAGAACTATTCAGAGGTTATTGGGCCCGTCCAGTTTAACAACAAGTAGAACTATTTAGAGGTTATTGGACCCGTCCAGTTTAACAACAAGTAGAACTATTTAGAGGTTATTGGACCCGTCCAGTTAACAACAAGTAGAACTATTCAAGGTTATTGGACCCACGCCAGTTTAACAACAAGTAGAACTATTCAGAGGTTATTGGGCCCGTCCACCCTTAACAACAAGTAGAACTATTCAGAGGTTATTGGGCCCGTCCAATTTTAACAACAAGTAGAACTATTCAGAGGTTATTGGACCCGTCCGTTTAACAGTCAAATGGAGAACTATTCAGAGGTTATTCGGCCCGTAGTTTAACAACAAGTAGAACTATTCAGAGGTTATTGGGCCCGTCCAGTTTAACAACTGGTAGAACTATTCAGAGGTTATTGGGCCCGCCAGTTTAACAACAAGTAGAACTATTCAGAGGTTATTGGGCCTGTCCAGTTTAACAAACAAGTAGAACTATTCAGAGGTTATTGGGCCTGTCCAGTTTAACAACAGTAGACATTCAGAGATTCTTTGCAGTTTAACAACAAATAACCTCTGAATAGTTCTACTTGTTGTTAAACTGGACGGGTCCAATAACCCTGAATAGTTCCTACTGTTCTTAAATTGCAATGTGAGGTGCATTATGTCAGCAGGATCATTTAAAAGGCAACAGCGACTAAATTTTTTGTACAGCCCTATCTCTGATACCGAGCTGGTAGTAGAGTACCTGACCGTTGTGTTTAAAGAAATGCAAACAACCCAGAGTGGGTTTTTTTTCCCCCTCCTATCCCCAGAATGCATCTGTGGTGTAGCCAGACCCTTACCCCGTAGCGCTGTGGAGAATAGAGCCGGCAATTGCGAGACCAGTTTGTGTTTTTTTAAACCCTAACCGCCCTCGGGCAGCCCAATTCTGCATCGCGGCATGTTTTAATTCAGGAGAGCGGCTAGTGTTGATGATGTCATACACAGCTGCAGACGAGTTCGGGCAAAAGCTCCCGCTGCTCATTCAGACCTGAGCTGGTGAAGATGCACCCTGGGACTCGTCTGGAGATGGAAATATATGCACCTGCCAACGTCGGCGAAGAAGGAAAGGCTTCGGGGAGGAACAGTAGGTAGATAATTTGCGTCAGCTCCACAAGAAGCTCTACGATCTCATAATTAGAGTAAATATCTCTAGGCTGCTCCTCTTAGTGCCATTAGTTGACTAATTGGGTCGTTTTCGTCTTAGTTAACCTAGATCTCTTTGGGTCCATTAGTAATGTTTTGCTTTTTCATGCTTAATAGGTGAATCACCCAGAGGCTCACAATGTCGATATCATCCCCGGTTTTATGTCACGATAACGATACTGTGCGTTTTAAACATATTGCAATATTCTGCGATATATTACCTTTTTTCAACTTCAGATTTTTCCCATTCTAAAATGATGTCCCAAAAGGACATTCTGTTTTATCTAAAAGATACATTTCTCTGTTTATTCATCTTACTTCAATTGTATTGCTGCAAATGTGATTGTCAAGCAGACAGACTGACCAGCACATATGTCATAAAAAGATCGATACTTGGCGTCTGTGTCATACGATACAGTATTGCCACGAAAAATATCAACGATACTACGCTTGTATCGTTTTTTCCCCCACCCTAATGCTTAAATGCACTTTTTCCAAGAAACGTCACTGACAACATCTCTGGTAAACACAAGAATTAAAGAGGTGCTTTCTGGCATGACTCTTTGTGGAGAAACTCAGATTTACAGATTCTGTCGATTAATCAACTAATCATTATCGGTACGCATTGATGAGTGTTATTTGACTAAGTTTCTTCAATCGAGCACAGCCCTAGATGTTTCACATTTGACGACAATACCGAACAGTGACAGTCAATTAGGAAACACGTTCTTGTCTTAACTTAACGCTTAAAGCACCAAACATAGCGGTGTAAATTCTAGCCTAAAATATAAATACCAGTACTAGTACTTTGATGTGCCCCACCACTGCCAAAAGTTCAGTGGGTACGGTGCAGTACATCTGAGGAGGTTTGTACTCGACGCAGAGGTCGAGCGGTTCTGAATCCAACCGGCTGTTCCTCTTCCCCTCTCTAGGATCGACCGATATGGATTTTTTAGCGCCATGACCATTAACGGACTGCGGATTTCTAGAGCCGATATTTGAGCCCGATGCTGCTTTTTGCTCTCCTCAGTTTACATCATCAAAATGTACAACCCCGCTGATGTATTGTTATGAATCGGCTCTGCCATTTTTTTAAAAGAATTACCAAAAACACAGATCAAGTGTCACTTCTGCAATCATCTTACATTCATATGAACACCCAAATTATGTGCGAGTGTAAAGCCCATGGATGGGTTCAGCGTCTCCAGCACCAGAGCTGCCTGTCTGACGCCTGTCTGTAAATAACACCGGGAAAAACATCCTTGAACGCGAGCAAGCGGTCCGATAAAATCGGTCCATTACTACTCTCTCCCTCTCTCGCCTAGCTGTCCTATCAATATAATATCAAATATATCAAAATAAAAGGCGGGAAAAGCCTAAAAATTATCGGGTTGAAAAATAAAAATCCAGTGTGGGCGTTACGATTGACCAGATAATTTCTCAGCGATCACCATAAAGCAACACTGAGGAAATGATGGGATGGTGTTCACCGAAACCTTAACAGAATGAGTTACGTGTAAAAGGGTGGTGTGTGTGTGTGTGTGGGTGTAGGTTCGTGTGTTCCGTAGTAGCGTTCTATAAAAGTAGTGTCCAACCGTTTCAAACCGCATCCAGCATGCCCCGAGTCCATAAATGCCGGCATCAGCATCCCACTTATTTTTAGCCCATTTTGTAAAGCACATTATTTAACCATCTCCCCCCCCATCTTGCCTGCTGCCTTAGTTGCCAGCTGCAACGCTAGTCAAACAGGTGAACAACAGTGAAAAAACACTCTTTGAACTGTATATTTTCTTCATGCTCTTCTCCCAATTTACCCCTTATAAATATATATATTCACCTCTTCAAACGTCCATATTCGAGATAATGCTCGTTGCTGGGGTCAATATGGCTTCAGTAAGTTGAATAGAGTACAGTACCTTCGAGTGTGTGTCGTCTCCTGCGGTCTGTATACTACTCTAACCGGATCAAATAGGAAGTGGTGGTAAAATCCCACCTCGTCCTACAAGAATATTCCTGAGGTGACTTTCATCTAACAAACACCCTAATTCTTGGAACATTTCTATAAAGCCAATAAAAAAGTATGAAAGTAAAACCTTCTGCCACGTAACTTGTACTTGTATTGCTGTAAAACCCTTTACCATTACTCATCGAATTACAATAAAAAATAGCTAGCGCTTACATGTAGCTAGCGTCCTCAAAATTCAAGTCCTTAACTAATTATGAACCTGCTAAACCAATTCTCTTACCTTAAGCCTAGACCCCAATTGTCTCAAATAAGACCCTCATCATTTGGGACACAACAGTTTTGAAAATAATTTGGGACACTAAACTGCACGTGAAGTTTTCAAAAACTAGCTTTATTTTTCTCTGGTATAAGCTTAAATCTTATTTTATATTATTTTCTGTTTTTATACTTTGCACTTTTACTGATCTTTTTTTTTTTCAGTCCCTCCAGAAAAACGGCGGCGACCGTGCGATCGCGATAATTCAACGTGATAATCAGACAAAGTCCACATGGGGCGCATTTTTCCAAATACGACTTTGGCCGCGATCAATTGTCGCATTTCTGAGCAAAATATGGGCTTGCATGATTTCTCATAATCCCCCAGATTTTGCTGTAAGTTGCAAGTTGAAAAATGGTGCGTTTACTTCACACAAGAGCAGGTTGCTATGGGGAACGTTACATGAAGTGACGTATCACGCGATGCAACATCAAAGCAGGTGT
>NC_053123.1:39402305-39403953 GCF_010015445.1 Perca fluviatilis | reverse complement strand
CTAATACCATTCCCCCCCCCCTCCATTCCCTATTCTCCCCCTCTCACCTCCCCTTTCCTTCATTTCAAGACTCTCCTCTCGTCCTTTCCTTCTCATTCCATCCACTATTCCTTTCCTTCTCCTCTCCTCCTCTCCTCCTCCTCCTCTATCTCTCCTCCTCCTCCTCTATGTCATATATGTCTTCATGTCCATGTCCATGTCATCCACTGTCCTCCTGTCTGTCTCCTTTCTATGTCCTCTCTGTCTATGTCTATACTATATGTCATACTACTATACTGTCTATCTCCTGTCTGTCCTTTTCTTTTCCTGTCTTTCATGTCTCTGTATGTCATCATCTCTGCTGTCTCTGTCTATGTCATCTGTCCTTCTTTTCTTTCTCTGTCCTTTCCTGTCATCTGTCTCTTTCTGTCTCATCCTTTCTTTCTGTCTGTCTTTCTTTCTGTCTACTGTCTTTTCCTGTCTCTGTCTGTCTGTCCATGTCTATATCTTTCTTTCTTTCTATATGTCTGTCATGTCTATGTCTGTCTCTTTCCTGTCTCACTTTCTATCTATCATCTTTCTATGCTATTCTACTCTCTGTCATGTCTGCTATATGTCTGTCCTTCTTTCTTTCTTTCTTTTCTTTCTTTCTGTCTGTGTCTTTTCCTGTCTGTCTTTTCTATGCTGCTGTCCTTTCTTTTCTTTCTTTCCTTTCCTGTCTGTCTTTCTTTCTTTTCTTTCCTGTCTCTGTCTTTCTTTCTTTCTTTCTTTCTGTCTTTTCTTTCTGTCATGCTGTCTGTGTCTGTGTCTTTCTGTCTGTGTGTGTCTGTGTGTCTGTCTGTGGTCTGCTGTCTGTCTGTCTGTCTCTCTCTGTCTCTCTGTCTCTGTCTCTGTCTGTCTCTCTCTCTGTGGTCGTCTCAATCTCAATGGATAGATAGTATGATAAGTGTGATGGAGTGAGTGTAGTGGAGTGGAGTGTAATGATGCTTAATGATGTGAGTGAAGTGTGAGTGTAATGATGTAGTGGTGGTGAGTGAGTGGTGGTGTGAGTGAGAGTGATGTGAGTGTAGCAGCAGTGTGATGTGGTGGCAGCAGCAGTGGTAGCAGTGAGTAGTGTGATTAGTGTGTGATGGTGGTGAGTGGCAGTGAGTGAGTGGTAGCAGTGAGTGAGTAGCAGTGACAGTGGCTTGATGGTGTGAGAGTGTGATGGTGGTAGCGGCAATGAGTGGCAGTGAGTGAGTGGTGTGATGAGTAGTAGCAGTGAGTAGTGGCAGCGGTAGTGGTAGCAGCGGTAGTGGTAGCAGTGGAGGAGCGGCAGCCAGGGTGTGTGAGGGTAGCAGGAGAGACGGTGCTGATGAGTAGTGGCGGTGGTGGTGGTGACAGTGGTGAGTGGAGTGGTGAGTGGCAGGGTGAAGTGGTGGCAGTGGTGGGGAGTGGTGAGGGGGCGGCAGTGGTAGCAGTGGTAGGGCAGTGAGGTGTAGTGGGGGCAGGTTGGTGCATGGTGGGCAGAGTGACGGTGGTATGGCAGTGTGGTGGTGGTAGGTGGGTGGTTGGTCAGTGGTAGCATGGTGGTGGGAGCGGGGCGGTGGTAGTGGTGGCAGGGGTGGGTGGTGTGGGGGGGGGGGGGGTGGGGGGGGGGGGGGGGGGGGGGTGGTGGTGGCAGTGGTAG
>NC_053123.1:39387305-39394805 GCF_010015445.1 Perca fluviatilis | reverse complement strand
CCAGAGTGCAGCCTGAGGGCTAACCACGTGGTTGAAGCCCATCCTTGGCTGGTTCCTCCCCTCTTACCACCCGTCTTCTTCTCTTGTCTGCGACAGGATGCGGAGGCGGCCGTGCCGGTGCGCCACCAGTCCCGGGCCTGGTGCTGGTGCATGTGTCTGGGTCTGGCCCTCATGCTGTCGGGGGTGGTGGTCGGGGGAGCCTACCTGTACCGATTCTACGTCCTGGAGGTGAGCTACCACCGCCAACAAGGGTGGGACCAAGAGGTAAATTATACCACGGTAACCTATCACACGGGGTCAGTACAGGAGTCTGAAGAATTAAAGGTCCCAGGACATGAAACTGTCACTTTATGAGGTTTTTTAACATTAATATGAGTTCCTCCAGCCTGCCTATGGCCCACCAGTGGCTAGAAATGGTGATAGGTGTAAACCGAGCCCTGGGTATCCTGCTCTGCCTTTGAGAAAATGAAATATAAAAGAGACTTCAGATCCAGTATTTGGGACCACTAAGGTCTATATAAAAGAGACTTCAGATACAGTATTAGGGGACCACTAAGGTCTATATAAAAGAGACTTCAGATACAGTATTAGGGGACCACTAAGGTCTATATAAAAGAGACTTCAGATAAAGTATTAGGGGACCACTAAGGCCTATATAAAAGAGACTTCAGATACAGTATTAGGGGACCACTAAGGTCTATATAAAAGAGACTTCAGATACAGTATTAGGGGACCACTAAGGTCTATATAAAAGAGACTTCAGATACAGTATTAGGGGACCACTAAGGTCTATATAAAAGAGACTTCAGATACAGTATTAGGGGACCACTAAGGTCTATATAAAAGAGACTTCAGATACAGTATTAGGGGACCACTAAGGTCTATATAAAGAGACTTCAGATACAGTATTAGGGGACCACTAAGGTCTATATAAAGAGACTTCAGATACAGTATTAGGGGACCACTAAGGTCTATATAAAAGAGACTTCAGATACAGTATTAGGGGGACCACTAAGGTCTATATAAAGAGACTTCAGATACAGTATTAGGGGACCACTAAGGTCTATATAAAAGAGACTTCAGATACAGTATTAGGGGACCACTAAGGTCTATATAAAGAGACTTCAGATACAGTATTAGGGGACCACTAAGGTCTATATAAAGAGACTTCAGATACAGTATTAGGGGACCACTAAGGTCTATATAAAGAGACTTCAGATACAGTATTAGGGGACCACTAAGGTCTATATATAAAAGAGACTTCAGATACAGTATTAGGGGGACCACTAAGGTCTATATAAAAGAGACTTCAGATACAGTATTAGGGGACCACTAAGGTCTATATAAAAGAGACTTCAGATACAGTATTAGGGGACCACTAAGGTCTATATAAAAGAGACTTCAGATACAGTATTAGGGGACCACTAAGGTCTATATAAAAGAGACTTCAGATACAGTATTAGGGGGACCACTAAGGTCTATATAAAAGAGACTTCAGATACAGTATTAGGGGACCACTAAGGTCTATATAAAGAGACTTCAGATACAGTATTAGGGGACCACTAAGGTCTATATAAAGAGACTTCAGATACAGTATTAGGGGACCACTAAGGTCTATATAAAGAGACTTCAGATACAGTATTAGGGGACCACTAAGGTCTATATAAAAGAGACTTCAGATACAGTATTAGGGGACCACTAAGGTCTATATAAAGAGACTTCAGATACAGTATTAGGGGACCACTAAGGTCTATATAAAGAGACTTCAGATACAGTATTAAGGGACCACTAAGGTCTATATAAAGAGACTTCAGATACAGTATTAAGGGACCACTAAGGTCTATATAAAAGAGACTTCAGATACAGTATTAGGGGACCACTAAGGTCTATATAAAGAGACTTCAGATACAGTATTAGGGGACCACTAAGGTCTATATAAAAGAGACTTCAGATACAGTATTAGGGGACCACTAAGGTCTATATAAAAGGAGATTTCAGATACAGTATTAGGGGACCACTAAGGTCTATATAAAGAGACTTCAGATACAGTATTAGGGGACCACTAAGGTCTATATAAAGAGACTTCAGATACAGTATTAGGGGACCACTAAGGTCTATATAAAAGAGACTTCAGATACAGTATCAGGGGACCACTAAGGTCTATATAAAGAGACTTCAGATACAGTATTAGAGGGACCACTAAGGTCTATATAAAAGAGACTTCAGATACAGTATTAGGGGACCACTAAGGTCTGTATAAAAAGAGACTTCAGATACAGTATTAGGGGACCACTAAGGTCTGTATAAAGAGACTTCAGATACAGTATTAGAGGACCACTAAGGTCTATATAAAGAGACTTCAGATACAGTATTAGGGGACCACCAAGGTCTATATAAAGAGACTTCAGATACAGTATTAGGGGACCACCAAGGTCTATATAAAAGAGACTTCAGATCCAGTATTAGGGGACCACTAAGGTCTATATAAAAGAGACTTCAGATACAGTATTAGGGGACCACTAAGGTCTGTATAAAAGCATCCAAAGAGCACCATATCATGGGACCTTTTAAACCACGGTCACATATCACACAGGGTCAGTACAGGAGTCTGAAGGCACACTACCCTTGATTAGGGGTTTATTATTATTATTATTATTATTATTATTATTATTACTACTTATTTTAGGGATGTAACGACGCATCGTGAGTCTTAAAAAACATTATATAATGTATATAATATAATAATAAGGATTTTCTTTCCCAATTTTTTTTTTTTACCCTTTGTCTGACATTTGTCGCCTTTTTTCGATGTTTTTGTGGTTTTTCTCCATACATGCAGACATGTTCAGGGTCCTCCGTAGATAGTTGGAGATCTCAGATCTAGAACGGCCGAGGGTGTAATCTACTTGTTTGTCATTTAAGTTGCTTTTTTTTTTTTTTTTAGCTTTTATTTCAACATTAGTTGATTTATTTCAACATTAGTTGATTTATTAGTTGATTTATTTCAACATTAGTGGATTTATTAGTTGATTTATTTCAACATTAGTGGATTTATTAGTTGATTTATTTCAACATTAGTTGATTTATTAGTTGATTTATTTCAACATTAGTTGATGTATTAGTTGATTTATTTCAACATTAGTTGATGTATTAGTTGATTTATTTCAACATTAGTTGATTTATTAGTTGATTTATTTCAACATTAGTTGATTTATTAGTTGATTTATTTCAACATTAGTTGATGTATTAGTTGATTTATTTCAACATTAGTTGATTTATTAGATTTATTTCAACATTGGTTGATTTATTTCAACATTAGTTAATTTATTTCAACATTAGTTGATTTATTAGTTGATTTATTTCAACATTGGTTGATTTATTTCAACATTAGTTGATTTATTTCAACATTAGTTGATTTATTAGATTTATTTCAACATTGGTTGATTTATTTCAACATTAGTTGATTTATTAGATTTATTTCAACATTAGTTGATTTATTTCAACATTAGTTGATTTATTTCAACATAAGTTGATTTATTAGTTGATTTATTTCAACATTGGTTGATTTATTTCAACATTAGTTGATTTATTTCAACATTAGTTGATTTATTTCAAAATAAGTTGATTTATTAGTTGATTTATTTCAACATTGGTTGATTTATTTCAACATTAGTTGATTTATTAGTTGATTTATTTCAACATTAGTTGATTTATTTCAACATAAGTTGATTTATTAGTTGATTTATTTCAACATTAGTTGATTTATTAGTTGATTTATTTCAACATTGGTTGATTTATTTCAACATTAGTTGATTTATTTCAACATAAGTTGATTTATTAGTTGATTTATTTCAACATTAGTTGCATTTTTCAAGTTTTTTGTAGCTTTTTTCCACATTTGTTACATTTTTTTTATTTCTTTCAACATATTAGTTGCTTTTTCGTGGATTTTGTTGCGTTTTTCAAATATTTTGTTGCTTTTCTCAACATTTTTGTTAGTTTTTTCCCCAAAGTTTTTCACACTTTTCCTGACATGTGTCACCTTTTTGACATAGAGTTTTTTTTTTTAAGGTTTTTGCCTCTTTTTCAATGTTTTTGTGGTTTTTCTCCATACATGCAGACATGTTCAGGGACCTCCATAGATAGTTGGAGATCTCAAACCCCCACCCACCCCCTCTCATGTTATCTGTTTGGTTTCCCTCCTCTCGTCGCTGTAGGAGGGCCGGTACTTCGTGTGCGGAGTGAACTACCGCGAGGAAGACTTCATGGTCCTGGACGAAGAAGAGGTAAGAAGCTGTACGACCGGGAAACTAACTCAAAACTAAACGGAAATGAAATCCAAGAGTCAAACCTATTATTATAAAATAACCTTGGCTCAGACCGGTCTGCTTCAGCCAGTGCACAGAGGCAGTAATAACCTGTCTGTGTGTCTGGTTGGTTAACTGGTTGGTTGTCTGGTTGGTTGTCTGGTTGGTTAACTGGTTGGTTGTCTGGTTGGTTAACTGGCTGAACTGGTTTTGTAGGTGGAGGTGGATCTGCCGAACCAGTTCCACCTGCGTCTGGTGGAGGAGAGGATCCGCGTGCTGGAGGACGAGCAGGTGGAGCTCATCAACGTCCCCGTGCCAGAGTTCGGAGACGGAGACCCCGCTGACATCGTCCACGACTTCCAACGGGTGAGACTCCCTCCCTCTCTCGGGTGTGGCTAGAAGGGGATACAGCTACAGGCTAGAAGGGGATACAGCTACAGGCTAGAAGGGGATACAGCTACGGGCTAGAAGGGGATACAGCTACAGGCTAGAAGGGGATACAGCTACAGGCTAGAAGGGGATACAGCTACAGGCTAGAAGGGGATACAGCTACAGGCTAGAAGGGATACAGCTACAGGCTAGAAGGGGATACAGCTACAGGCTAGAAGGGATACAGCTACAGGCTAGAAGGGGATACAGCTACAGGCTAGAAGGGATACAGCTACAGGCTAGAAGGGGATACAGCTACAGGCTAGAAGGGGATACAGCTACAGGCTAGAAGGGGATACAGCTACAGGCTAGAAGGGGATACAGCTACGGGCTAGAAGGGGATACAGCTACAGGCTAGAAGGGATACAGCTACAGGCTAGGAGGGATACAGCTACGGGCTAGAAGGGGATACAGCTACGGGCTAGAAGGGGATACAGCTACGGGCTAGAAGGGGATACAGCACGGGCTAGAAGGGGATACAGCTCGGGCTAGAAGGGGATACAGCTACGGGCTAGAAGGGGATACAGCTACGGGCTAGAAGGGGATACAGCTTCGGGCTAGAAGGGGATACAGCTACGGGCTAGAAGGGGATACAGCTACGGGCTAGAAGGGGATACAGCTACGGGCTAGAAGGGGATACAGCTACGGGCTAGAAGGGGATACAGCTACAGGCTAGAAGGGATACAGCTACAGGCTAGAAGGGATACAGCTACAGGCTAGAAGGGATACAGCTACAGGCTAGGAGGGATACAGCTACGGGCTAGAAGGGATAAAGCTACAGGCTAGAAGGGATACAGCTACAGGCTAGGAGGGATACAGCTCACGGGCTAGAAAGGGGATACAGCTACAGGCTAGAAGGGGATACAGCTACGGGCTAGAAGGGGATACAGCTACAGGCTAGAAGGGATACAGCTACAGGCTAGAAGGGATACAGCTACAGGCTAGAAGGGGATACAGCTACAGGCTAGAAGGGATACAGCTACAGGCTAGAAGGGGATACAGCTACAGGCTAGGAGGGATACAGCTACGGGCTAGAAGGAATACAGCTACAGGCTAGGAGGGATACAGCTACAGGCTAGAAGGGGATACAGCTACGGGCTAGAAGGGGATACAGCTACAGGCTAGGAGGGATACAGTTACGGGCTAGAAGGGATACAGCTACAGGCTAGGAGGGGATACAGCTACAGGCTAGAAGGAGATACAGCTACAGGCTAGAAGGGATACAGCTACAGGCTAGAAGGGGATACAGCTACAGGCTAGAAGGGATACAGCTACAGGCTAGAAGGATACAGCTACAGGCTAGAAGGGGATACAGCTACGGGCTAGAAGGGGATACAGCTACAGGCTAGAAGGGGATACAGCTACAGGCTAGAAGGGGATACAGCTACAGGCTAGAAGGGGATACAGCTACAGGCTAGAAGGGGATACAGCTACAGGCTAGAAGGGATACAGCTACAGGCTAGAAGGGGATACAGCTACAGCTACAGGCTAGAAGGGATACAGCTACAGGCTAGAGAGGGGATACAGCTACAGGCTAGAAGGGGATACAGCTACAGGCTAGAAGGGGATACAGCTACAGGCTAGAAGGGGATACAGCTACAGGCTAGAAGGGGATACAGCTACAGGCTAGAAGGGATACAGCTACAGGCTAGAAGGGATACAGCTACAGGCTAGAAGGGGATACAGCTACAGGCTAGAAGGGGATACAGCTACAGGCTAGAAGGGGATACAGCTACGGGCTAGAAGGGGATACAGCTACAGGCTAGAAGGGATACAGCTACAGCTACGGCCTAGAAGGGGATATATACAGTATGTGGCTTCTATATACAGTATGTGGCTCCTACATACAGTATGTGGCTCCTACATGCAGTATGTGGCTCCTACATGCAGTGTGTGGCTCCTACATGCAGTATGTGGCTCCTACATGCAGTATGTGGCTCCTACATGCAGTATGTGGCTCCTACATGCAGTGTGTGGCTCCTACATGCAGTATGTGGATCCTACATGCAGTATGTGGCTCCTACATGCAGTATGTGGCTCCTACATGCAGTATGTGGCTCCTACATGCAGTATGTGGCATGCAGTATGTGGCTCCTACATGCAGTATGTGGCTCCTACATGCAGTATGTGGCTCCTACATGCAGTATGTGGCTCCTACATACAGTATGTGGCTCCTACATGCAGTATGTGGCTCCTACATGCAGTATGTGGATCCTACATGCAGTATGTGGCTCCTACATGCAGTATGTGGCTCCTACATGCAGTATGTGGCTCCTACATGCAGTATGTGGCTCCTACATGCAGTGTGTGGCTCCTACATACAGTATGTGGCTCCTACATGCAGTGTGTGGCTCCTACATGCAGTATGTGGATCCTACATGCAGTATGTGGATCCTACATGCAGTATGTGGCTCCTACATGCAGTGTGTGGCTCCTACATGCAGTATGTGGCTCCTACATGCAGTATGTGGCTCCTAAATGCAGTATGTGGCTCCTATATTCAGCGTATTAAGTATGTTTTGCGGTCTGTTAATGTGCGTCTTGTGTCTCAGAGGTTGACCGCCTACCTGGACCTGAGTCTGAACAAGTGCTACGTCATCCCGCTCAACACCTCTATCGTCATGCCTCCCAAGGACTTTTTGGAGCTGCTCATCAACGTCAAGGTAACCGGCGAAAGAGATTTTTTTTCTTTTTGCTTTTTATACAGTATTAGGGGACCACTAAGGTCTATATAAAAGAGACTTCAGATACAGTATTAGGGGAC
>NC_053123.1:39372305-39374805 GCF_010015445.1 Perca fluviatilis | reverse complement strand
ATGCTCCAATACTACAGTATATATGCTCCAATACTACACTATATACAGGATATATACTGCAATACTACAGTATACTGCAATACTACAATATATACAGGATATATGCTCCAATACTACAGTATATACAGGATATATCCTCCAATACTACAGTATATACAGGATATATACTGCAATATACTGCAATACTACAGTATGAAAAAAACACACACTTAACTCTGTGTGTGTGTCTCTGTGTTTGTGTGTGTGTGTGTGTCTCTGTGTGTGTGTGTGTGTGTGTGTGTGTGTGTGTGTGTGTGTGTGTGTCTCTGTGTGTGTGTTTGTATGTGTGTGTGTGTGTGTGTGTGTGTGTCTCTGTGTGTGTGTGTCTCTGTGTGTGTGTTTGTATGTGTGTGTGTGTGTGTGTGTGTGTCTCTGTGTGTGTGTGTCTCTGTGTGTGTGTTTGTATGTGTGTGTGTGTGTGTGTGTGTGTGTCTGTGTGTGTGTGTGTGTGTGTGTGTGTGTGTCTCTGTGTGTGTGTTTGTATGTGTGTGTGCGTGTGTGTGTCTCTGTCTCCGTGTGTGTGTGTCTCTGTGTGTGTGTGTGTGTGTCTCTGTCTCTGTTTGTGTGTGTATGTGTGTGTGTCTCTGTATGTGTGTATGTGTGTGTGTGTCTCTGTCCCTGTGTGTGTGTGTGTGTGTGTGTGTGTGTGTGTGTCTAGAGAGGAGGAGCCTGTATATAGTGATGGAGTACTGTGACGGAGGAGATCTGATGAAGAAGATCAACATGCAGAGAGGAGTCTTCTTCACTGAGGAGCAGGTGAGGAGCCCCCCCCCCCATGTTACTCAGTTTAAATAGAATAGAGCTGGACTCTAACAGCCCCCCCCATGTTACTCAGTTTAAATAGAATAGAGCTGGACTCTAACAGCCCCCCCATGTTACTCAGTTTAAATAGAATAGAGCTGGACTCTAACAGCCCCCCCATGTTTCTCAGTTTAAATAGAATAGAGCTGGACTCTAACAGCCCCCCCATGTTACTCAGTTTAAATAGAATAGAGCTGGACTCTAACAGCCCCCCCATGTTACTCAGTTTAAATAGAATAGAGCTGGACTCTAACAGCCCCCCCATGTTTCTCAGTTTAAATAGAATAGAGCTGGACTCTAACAGCCCCCCCATGTTACTCAGTTTAAATAGAATAGAGTTGGACTCTAACAGCCCCCCCATGTTTCTCAGTTTAAAAAGAGATAGAGCTGGACTCCTAACAGCCCCCCATGTTACTCAGTTTAAATAGAATAGAGCTGGACTCTAACAGCCCCCATGTTACTCAGTTTAAATAGAATAGAGGCTGGACTCTAACAGCCCCCATGTTACTCAGTTTAAATAGAATAGAGCTGGACTCCTAACAGCCCCCATGTTACTCAGTTTAAATAGAATAGAGGCGGACTCTAACAGCCCCCCATGTTACTCAGTTTAAATAGAATAGAGTTGGACTCTAACAGCCCCCCCATGTTACTCAGTTTAAATAGAATAGAGTTGGACTCTAACAGCCCCCATGTTACTCAGTTTAAATGAATGAGAGCTGGACTCTAACAGCCCCTTTATGTTAAATAGAATGGGGCTGGACTCTAACAGCCCCCATGTTACTCAGTTTAAATAGAATAGAGGCTGGACTCTAACAGCCCCCCATGTTTACTCAGTTTAAATAGAATAGAGTTGGACTCTAACAGCCCCCATGTTACTCAGTTTAAATAGAATAGAGCTGGACTCTAACAGCCCCCCCATGTTACTCAGTTTAAATAGAATAGAGCTGGACTCTAACAGCCCCCATGTTACTCAGTTTAAATAGAATAGAGGTTGGACTCTAACAGCCCCCATGTTACTCAGTTTAAATAGAATAGAGCTGGACTCTAGCCCCCATGTTACTCAGTTTAAATAGAATAGAGGCTGGACTCTAACAGCCCCCATGTTACTCAGTTTAAATAGAGTTGGACTCTAACAGCCCCCATGTTACTCAGTTTAAATAGAATAGAGCTGGACTCTAACAGCCCCCATGTTACTCAGTTTAAATAGAATAGAGCTGGACTCTAACAGCCCCCATGTTACTCAGTTTTAAATAGAATAGAGTTGGACTCTAACAGCCCCCCCATGTTACTCAGTTTAAATAGAATAGAGCTGGACTCTAACAGCCCCCATGTTACTCAGTTTAAATAGAATAGAGCTGGACTCTAACAGCCCCCCCATGTTACTCAGTTTAAATAGAATAGAGCTGGACTCTAACAGCCCCCCCATGTTACTCAGTTTAAATAGAATAGAGCTGGACTCTAACAGCCCCCATGTTACTCAGTTTAAATGGGAATAGAGTTGGACTCTAACAGCCCCCCATGTTACTCAGTTTAAATAGAATAGAGCTGGACTCTAACGCCCCCATGTTACTCAGTTTAAATAGAATAGAGCTGGACTCTTAACAGCCCCCATGTTACTCAGTTTAAATAGAATAGAGTTGGACTCTAACAGCCCCCATGT
>NC_053123.1:39347305-39367305 GCF_010015445.1 Perca fluviatilis | reverse complement strand
GGTTGGGTGGGTTTAGGTAGTGTAGGTAGGTAGTAGATAGATAGATAGATAGGTAGGTTGGTAGGTGTGTGTAGGTAGTGGGTGGTTGTAGATAGATATATAGGTGTAGGTAGATGGGTGGGTGGGTGATTAGATAGATAGCTAGTAGGTAGGTATGGTAGGTAGGTGGGTAGGTAGGTAGGTGTGTGGTGGGTGGTAGATAGTAGCTAGGTAGTAGGTAGTAGTGGGTGGTGGGTGGTTGGATAGATAGGTAGTAGGTGGGTGGTTGATGGATAGCTAGGTAGTAGGTAGTAGGTGGGTGGGTGGGTGTTAGATAGTAGTAGGTAGTAGTAGGTAAGTAGTAGTGGGTAGTAGTGGTAGGTATGGGTGGTTGTGTAGTAGTAGGTAAGTAGGTAGTAGTAGGTGGGTGGTTAGATAGATAGTGTGGTATAGTGGTAAGTAGTAGGGGGTGGGTGTAGAGTCTGGTAGGTAGGTGGTAGAAGTAGTGGTGGTAGTGTAGGTAGGGGTAGGTGGTTAGTGTAGGTGGGTAGGTGGGTGGTGATGGTAACTGGTGTAGGTGGTGGTGGGTATGGTGGGTGGTAGGTAGTAGGTAGGTAGGTAGTGGTAAGTGTGTAGGTGTATGGTATAGTGGGGGGTGGTAGATAGATGTGGTAAGTCAGTAGGTAGTAGGTAAGTAGGTAGTAGTTGGGTGTGTTAGTATAGATGTGATGGTAGGTAGGTAGAGGTTTAGATATATAGTTAGGTAGGTAATAGGTAGGTAAGGTATGTAGTAGGGGTAGTAGTAGGTGGTGGTGGGATTGATAGGTAATATTAGTGTGGGGGTGGTATAGAATTGTTGTTAGTGGGTTGGTAGAAGTGTATAGGTAGGTAGGGGGGGTTATATAGTAGGTGGTATAGTAGGGGGTGGTTAGATAGATAGTAGTAGGTAGGTAGGTAGGTGGGTGGTCTAGCTAAGGTAGGTAGATAGGTAAGTAGGTAGGTAGGTAGGTGGGTGGTTAGATAGATAACTAGGTAGGTAGGTAGGTAGGTAGGTAGGTAGGTAGGTAGGTAGGTAGGTAGGTGGTTAGATAGATAGATAGATAGGTAGGTAAGTAGGTAGGTAGGTGGATGGGTGGTTAGATAGATAGGTAGGTAGGTAGGTAGGTAGGTAGGTGGGTGGGTGGTTAGATAGATAGGTAGGTAGGTGTGGAAAATGTGGAAAACAAATGTCAAAAGCATTGAGAGCCACCTCAAATAGGTAGGTAGGTAGGTAGGTGGGTGGTTAGATAGATAGGTAGGTAGGTAGGTAAGTAGGTAGGTAGGTGGGTGGGTGGTAGATAGATAGGTAGTAGGTAGGTAGGTAGAAGTATAGGTAGGTAGGTAGGTAGGTAAGGTGGGTAGGTGGGTGGTTGAAAGATAACTAATGTTAGTAGGTAGGTGGGTGGTTAGATAGATAACTAGGTAGAGTAGTTAAAGTAGAGTAGGTAGGTAGGTAGGTAGGTAGGTAGGTGGGTGGTTAGATAGATAGGTAGGTAGGTAGGTAGGTAGGTGGGTGGTTAGATCGATAGCTAGGTAGGTAGATAGGTAAGTAGGTAGGTAGGTAGGTGGGTGGTTAGATAGATAACTAGGTAGGTAGGTAAGTAGGTAGGTAGGTAAGGTAGGTAGGTAGGTAGGTAGGTAGGTAGGTAGGTAGGTAGGTAGGTGGTTAGATAGATAGATAGATAGGTAGGTAGGTAGGTGGGTGGGTGGTTAGATAGATAGGTAGGTAGGTAGGTAGGTGTGGAAAATGTGGAAAACAAATGTCAAAAACATTGAGAGCCACCTCAAATAGGTAGGTAGGTAGGTAGGTGGGTGGTTAGATAGATAGCTAGGTAGGTAGGTAAGTAGGTAGGTAGGTAGGTGGGTGGTTAGATAGATAGGTAGGTAGGTAGGTAGGTAAGTAGGTAGGTAGGTAGGTGGGTGGTTAGATAGATAGATAGATAGCTAGGTAGTGGAGTAAGTAGAAATTGGGTAGGTAGGTAGGTAGGTGGGTGGTTAGATAGATAACTAGGTAGGGTAGGGTAGGTAGGTAGGTGGTAATGTATATTAAGTATTGGTGAATGGTAGTAGGTTAGGTAGGTAGGTGGTTAGATAGATAGATAGATAGGTAGGTAAGTAGGTAGGTAGGTAGGTGGATGGGTGGTTAGATAGATAGGTAGGTAGGTAGGTAGATGGGTGGGTGGGTAGATAGATAGGTAGGTAGGTAGGTAGGTAGGTAAGGTAGGTAGGTGTTTGGGTGGGTGTTAGATAGATAGGTAGTAGGTAGGTAGGTAGGTAGGTAGGTAGGTGGGTGGTTGAATAGATAGGTAGGTAGTAAGTATATAGGTAGGTGGGTGGTTAATATAGGTAGGTAGGTGTAATAGGTAAGGTAGGTGGGTGGGTGGTTGAAGATAGGTGTAGGTAGGTAGGTAAGTAGGTAAATATAGTAGGTGGGTGGTTAGATAGATGGGTAGGTAGGTAGGTAAGTAGGTAGGTAGGTGGGTGGTTAGATAGATAGGTAGGTAGGTAGGTAGGTAGGTGGGTGGTTAGATAGATAGGTAGGTAGGTAGGTAGGTAGGTAATAGGTAGGTAGGTGGGTGGGTGGTTAGATAGATAGGTAGGTAGGTAGGTAGGTAGGTAAAGTAGGTAGGTAGGTGGGTGGTTAGATAGATAGGTAGGTAGGTAGGTAAGTAGGTAGGTAGGTGGGTGGTTAGATAGATAGGTAGGTAGGTAGGTAAGTAGGTAGGTAGGTAGGTGTGGAAAATGTGGAAAACAAATGTCAAAAGCATTGAGAGCCACCTCAATTCTTTTTTGGCTAACGGCACATTCAAATCATATGATTACGATACGATGACGCCCGAACTGACCGGTCTATATTTACTTGCCCGACGTGGCGTTTTACTTGCCCCGGGCCATCGGGCGTCAAACCCTTACTGTTGAAGCGTGGCCTTTCCATACGGCGCCCTGCCTGACTGAGTGTGCTGTGTTTGTGACCTGTGGCTGTGCAGCACCATGGAGCTGGCCAGGACGTGCGTTGGGACGCCATACTACCTCTCCCCGGAGATCTGCGAGAGTCGGCCATACAACAACAAGACGTACGTACAGCCGGCGCTCTGCGCTAGGCTTGGCTACCGTTTGGAGTTTAACGATTCCGATTCCTAAACCGATTCTTGAAAAACTGAAAAATGACATCAGAGATGTAACATGTTTGCTAGCGATCACGTGCAGGGAACGGTTAATATGCTTTTACGTCTGTTTCGGTGAGCCCAGAGGGGAAATATGGCATTTTAAAAGTAGCCTACGTTTACGGTAGCTAGCTAACGGTAGATTACAGAGAAAGGGGGATATTTTTACGTCTGTTTTGGTGAGCCCAGAGGGGAAATATGGCATTTTAAAAGTAGCCTACGTTTACGGTAGCTAACGCTAGGTGAACTACAGAGAAAGGGGGATATTTTTACGTCTGTTTTGGTGACAGGGGAGATATGGCATTTTTAAAGTAGCCTACATTTACGGTAGCTAGCTAACGGTAGACTACAGAGAAAGGGGGATATTTTTATTTTTACATCCGTTTTGGTGAGACCAGAGGGGAAATATGGCATTTTAAAAGTAGCCTACGTTTACGGTAGCTAGCTAACGGTAGACTACAGAGAAAGGGGGATATTTTTATTTTTACATCTGTTTTGGTGAGCCCAGAGGGGAGATATGGCATTTTAAAAGTAGCCTACATTTCCGGTAGCTAGCTAGCGGTAGAGCTACAGAGAAAGGGGGATATTTTACATCCGTTTTGGTGAGCCCAGAGGGGAAATATGGCATTTTAAAGTAGCCTACATTTACGGTAGCTAGCTAACGGTAGACTACAGAGAAAGGGGGATATTTTTACGTCTGTTTTGGTGAGCCCAGAGGGGAGATATGGCATTTTAAAAGTAGCCTACATTTACGGTAGCTAGCTAACGGTAGATTACAGAGAAAGGGGGATATTTTTACGTCCGTTTTGGTGAGCCCAGAGGGGAGATATGGCATTTTAAAAGTAGCCTACATTTACGGTAGCTAGCTAACGGTAGACTACAGAGAAAGGGGGATATTTTTACATCTGTTTTGGTGAGCCCAGAGGGGAGATATGGCATTTTAAAAGTAGCCCACGTTCACGGTAGCTAGCTAACGGTGGACTACAGAGAAAGGGGGATATTTTTTGTCGTGTGTTGTTGGTGAGCCCAGGAGGAATATGGCATTTTAAAAGTAGCCTACATTTCACGGTAGCTAGCTACGGTAAACTACAGAGAAAGGGGGATATTTTTACATCTGTTTTGGTGAGCCCAGAGGGGAGATATGGCATTTTAAAAGTAGCCTACGTTTACGGTAGCTAGCTAACGGTAGACTACAGAGAAAGGGGGATATTTTTATTTTTACATCTGTTTTGGTGAGCCCAGAGGGGAAATATGGCATTTTAAAAGTAGCCTACATTTACGGTAGCTAGCTAACGGTAGACTACAGAGAAAGGGGGATATTTTTACATCCGTTTTGGTGAGCCCAGAGGGGAAATATGGCATTTTATGGCACTGGGGGACCATAGGGAGGCTGGGGAACGCATATTAATGTTAAAAAAAAACCTCATAAAGTGAAATTTTCATACCATGGGACCTTTAAATTGTCTGATTTTTTTTTGTCTCATTGCTTCGTTAAAAGATTAAGTCGTACGTAGTTCAACCACGGGAAGCACTTTGTACTTTGTTTTGAAAAGTGCTGCATGAATAAAGTTTCACGGAGTTAATTATTAAGTTATTAGGTTCGCCAGAAACATCACCGCAGGTTACACTAGAGGACGTAAACACAACGTAGAAGCGACTCCTCACACACTGGCCTTTGTGTCTTTAGTTGTGGAAAGGAAAGGC
Source organism: Perca fluviatilis (assembly GCF_010015445.1). Classification (NCBI taxonomy): domain Eukaryota; kingdom Metazoa; phylum Chordata; class Actinopteri; order Perciformes; family Percidae; genus Perca; species Perca fluviatilis. The sequence goes on along the minus strand of NC_053123.1, from coordinate 39,362,419 downwards.
TAAGTGCAAAGAATATCTGTTATGACAGCAGCATGCACAACATGCTTCACACGCACACAGTGTCTAAGCTATGATTGGTTAATCATTGTTTTTGGGGGGGGGGGTTGTTGAGGTCAAAATGAACCGTACGTGCAGAGACGAGCGAGCTTCCTCTCTTTTTATTTTTTTGTGGTTGAGATAAGAGCTCATGCTTCTGCAATCGTGCTGTCATCAACTGGCTGCTCTGCTGCACTCAGAGGGGAGCTTCATTCCAGCAACTATATGTACAGTACACACACACACACACACACACACACACACACACACACACACACACACACACACACATGCAGGCTCACACACACACACACACACACACACACACACATGCAGGCTCACACACACACACACATACACAACACACACATGCAGGCTCCGCACACACACACACACACACATATCGCAGCACACACATATGCACACACGCGGCGTACTACACACACACATATGCATACACACACACGCATACTCACACACACACAGATATATATGCATACACACATATGCACACACACGCACATGCTCACACACACACGCGTGCACACACACAGACACACACACGCCCACACACACACACATGCTCACACACAGACACACACATAGGCACACACATATGCACACACTCACACACATGCACACACACAGACACACACACACACACACACATGCTCACACACAGACACACACATAGAGCACACATATGCACACACTCACACACATGCACACACACAGACACACACACACACACACACACACATGCTCACACACACACACACATAGGCACACACATATGCACACACTCACACACATGCACACACACAGACCACACACCCACACACACACACATGCAACACACATAGGCACACACTCACACACATGCACACACACACACACACACATACATATGCAGACACACAGACACACACACTACGGCTCAGACACAGACACACACACACACACACACACACACGACACACACACACCCACACACACACACACGCTCACACACACACACACAGACACACTGCGCTCACACACAGACACACCCACACACATACCATGCAGACACACACAGACACACACACACACCCACAGACACACACACACGACAGACACACACACACCCACACACACACACACACAGCTCACACACACGACACAGACACACACACACACACCACAGACACACACACCGCGCTCAGACACAGACACACACACACACACACACACACACACACACACACACACACACACACACGCACACACCACGCTCAAAACACAGGGACACACACACACACACACTCCCGCTAACAAGGAAGCTCAGACATGCTAACTGATTCTCATTCTGGTTCTGTGTGTAGTAGGCTGAGTCGTTGCTCTGTTTTCCTCCACACCTTGTTTTGATACAACTGAAGGTCAAAGTTACTCTGTTTCCCACTTCACAAACATGTTTGATCGCTATAAATTTTTGTGAGGACCCTGTATTTACATAATCCATGCCCAGCCCCGAACCCTAGCTGCCTTCACTCATATTCTGAACTCTCAAATGGTCCTTGAAGGGGCTAAAAAATGGACTCCTCACTTTCTGTGTAAATGTCCCTATTCTCATATCTAAAACGTTCGTAGGGACCTCACAAAGATAGAAGTACAAGAGCACACATATACACGCACACACACCCACAGACACACACACACAGACACACACACAAACAAACATTGGCTAGACACACACGCACACACAGACACACACACACAGACACACACAAACAAACACACAGACACACATACCACACACACAGACACACACAGACACACAATAATACATAAACACACACACAGACAATACACACACATTGCACACACACAGACACACACGCACACACACACACAGACACACACACACACACACAGACAGACACACAGACACACACACAGACCCACACACACATACAGACACATACACACACACACACAGACAGACAGACACACACACAGACACACACACAGACACACACACATACAGACACACACACAGACACACACACAGACCCACACACAGAAAGACACACACATATACAGACACATACACACACACACACAGACACACACACAGACCCACACAGAAAGACACACATACACATACAGACACACACACACTTACACACACACACAGACACACACAGACACAGACTGAAAAATCGGTGTGCTGGTTCGGTTACATTATTGCTCACCAATTAGCACAAACTGAGGTACTTCCTGGAGTGCTGAGTCATCATGAGGGAAGCTACAGTTCGATACACTCTTCTGAAATTAACAAAATGTACTAAGTTTGCCTTTAGTTATATATGATTATTAATGATTAATGACAGTTATATGCTGATTATTAATAGTTATATATATGATATTAATGATAGTTATATATGATTATTAATGGTTATATATGATTATTAATGATTAATGTGATAGTTATATATGTTTAATAGTTATATATGATATTAATGATAGTTATATATGATGATTAATGATAGTTATATATGATTATTAATAGTTATATATGATGATAATGATAGTTATATATGATGATTATTAATGATAGTTATATATTATTATTAATAGTTATATATGATGATTAATGATAGTTATATATGATTATTAATAGTTATATATGATGATTAATAGTTATATATGATTAATGATAATTATATATGATGATTAATGATAGTTATATATGATAATTAATGATAGTTATATATGATAATTAATGATAGTTATATATGATTATTAATAGTTATATATGATGATTAATAGTTATATATGATTAATGATAATTATATATGATGATTAATGATAGTTATATATGATAATTATTGATTATATAATTGTTAATAGTTATATATGATTATTAATAGTTATATATGATGATTAATGATAGTTATATATGATTAATGATAGTTATATATGATGATTAATGATAGTTATATATGATTATTAATAGTTATATATGATGATTAATGATAGTTATATATGATTAATGATAGTTATATATGATGATTAATGATAGTTATATATGATTATTAATAGTTATATATGATGATTAATGATAGTTATATATGATTATTAATAGTTATATATGATGATTAATGATAGTTATATATGATTAATGATAGTTATATATGGTTATTAATAGTTATATATGATGATTAATGATAGTATATATGATTATTAATAGTTATATATGATGATTAATGATAGTTATATATGATTAATGATAGTTATATGATGATTAATGATAGTTATATATGATTATTAATAGTTATATATGATGATTAATGATAGTTATATATGATGATTAATGATAGTTATATATGATTATTAATAGTTATATATGATGATTAATGATAGTTATATATTATTAATGATAGTTATATATGATTATTAATAGTTATATATGATGATTAATGATAGTTATATATGATTAATGATAGTTATATATGATGATTAATGATAGTTATATATGATTATTAAGTTATATATGATGATTAATGATAGTTATATATGATGATTAATGAGTAGTTATATATGATTATTAATAGTTATATATGATGATTAATGATAGTTATATATGATTAATGATAGTTATATATGTTATGTGTTATATATATGATTAATGATAGTTATATATGATTAATGATAGTTATATAATGATTAATGATAGTTATATATGATTATTAATAGTTATATATGATGATTAATGATAGTTATATATGATTATTAATAGTTATATATGATGATTAATGATAGTTATATATGATTAATGATAGTTATATATGATGATTAATGATAGTTATATATGATTATTAATAGTTATATATGATGATTAATGATAGTTATATATGATTAATGATAGTTATATATGATTATTTATGATTAATGATAGTTATATATGATTAATGATCGTTATATATGATTATTTATGATTAATGATAGTTATATATGATTATTAAGGATTAATGATAGTTATATATGATTATTAATGATTAATGATAGTTATATATGATTATTAATGATTAATGATAATTATATATGATTATTAAGGATTAATGATAGTTGATAGTTATATATGATTAATGATAGTTATATATGATGATTAATGATAGTTATATATGATTAATGATAGTTATATATGATTATTAATGATTAATGATGCTCATCTATGTGAAGACACTGATCATGTTAATGATTTCTCACATTAATTATCAACAATGACTTAACAAGGTGGGAAACAGATAATATCAATATTCAGTTTTCATTTTTAGAACAGGCCTGAGGGCTCCTCATGTGGTCCTTGGGGGCTACCCTGGTGTAAGGCAAGATAAATATATATTTGTATATATTTGTATACACCCAATACCAATGTTTGTTTCCAATAACTTGCGGGGTAGAAAACTCCTGCGTCCTGTTAAAGGAATACGCCACCGTTTGTTGAAAAAGGGTTATTCACCGTCTCCTCTATATTTATATAGGTGGGCAAACACATTTTTGTCTCACTGCATGCATTGTCTTAGTTCGGCGCCTAGCTTAGCTTAGCGTAATGAATGGAATCCTTTGTTGCCGTTAGCATGTGGTGAGTAAAAGTGACCCAACAACAACAAAAACAAAACCTAATTACTTCTTGTGGCCTGCGTATTCACAACGAGTAGAAATAGCAATGCAGATTAAGACTAGATGATTTCCCAGGTAGATGTTGACTTGGGACTATATTGGGTGGAAGTAGACTACAGCCAAAGCACTGCTACTCGGGAGCAGAGATATCGGCTTTCGACATACATTGCGTATATTTACACTTTGAATTTCGTCATGGCATTTATATAACACATACTCTACGGTCTTACAAAGATAACACATTTGACCGATTTCAATTTCATCCATTTTTGTGAATTTTGTGCAAAGGATTCCATTCATTACACTAAGCTAAGCTAGCGCCAGCGCCGGACTAAGACCTATATAAATATAGAGGAGACGGTGAATAACCCTTTTTTCAACAAACGGTGGCGTATTCCTTTAATACAATTTAACATCACTGAGCAAACGGGGACGAGGAACAGCTGGATCTACTCTCATCTCCATCTAAAGTGCACGTTTGATGCTTTCATATGCCGACATTTTGATTAACGTTAGCTTGGAGAGCTAATGTAACTGGTTGAGCCACAAGCTAAAGAAAACGACGCCACAAAAACCAGTCGGTCCGACTGACTGACACGGATAGGTCGTGTGACCTCCGTGTTTAGCTCTACTCTCCAGAGATCAAACATGCAGCCAGCGAGTTGTTTCAGAATAAGCTCTGCTGTGTTAGTCTCTAACAGCGTGGCCTTCCTGTGTCCCGCTCTCCTGCTGCAGGACGTGGAAGCAGCTCTGAGGAAGATCAGAGAGGAGAACAGAGAACAGAGGAGAGCACTGGAGAGAAAACACCAAGACAAGGTGACTAAACTCAGACAGTTAAAGGTCCCATGACATGGTGCTCTTTGGATGCTTTTATATAGACCTTAGTGGTCCCCTAATACTGGATCTGAAGTCTCTTTTATATAGACCTTAGTGGTCCCCTAATACTGTATCTGAAGTCTCTTTTATATAGACCTTAGTGGTCCCCTAATACTGTATCTGAAGTCTCTTTATATAGACCTTAGTGGTCCTCTAATACTGTATCTGAAGTCTCTTTTATATAGACCTTAGTGGTCCTCTAATACTGTATCTGAAGTCTCTTTTATATAGACCTTAGTGGTCCCCTAATACTGTATCTGAAGTCTCTTTTATATAGACCTTAGTGGTCCCCTAATACTGTATCTGAAGTCTCTTTTATATAGACCTTAGTGGTCCCCTAATACTGTATCTGAAGTCTCTTTTATATAGACCTTAGTGGTCCCCTAATACTGTATCTGAAGTCTCTTTTATAGACCTTAGTGGTCCCCTAATACTGTATCTGAAGTCTCTTTATATAGGCCTTAGTGGTCCTCTAATACTGTATCTGAAGTCTCTTTTATATAGACCTTAGTGGTCTCCCAATTCTGTATCTGAAGTCTCTTTTATATAGACCTTAGTGGTCCCCTAATACTGTATCTGAAGTCTCTTTTATATAGACCTATGGTGTGTCAGAGCCTTTAGACCTGTCTCTGAGGTAGCTATCACAGCTTTTATCAGTAGTTCTACTGCTCATGTTGCAGACGTTATCCTTCTCAGCCGTGTGATTGGCTGAGAGCCTTGCACCCACCCAGTCCTCTACGGAGGCCCAAAGCAACCATAACACTAAACCAGGTTCTTCACAGACCAACGGTAGTGCTGTGAGTCAGACGAAGAGAAGAGAGAACAGATGAGAGTTTGATTGTTTTTTTTTTGTCGTTTTGTGCAGAAAGGAATTATGTTTGAGATCCGGTTGGATGAGGAAGGGATGAAAGGCGACGGAGAGAAAGAGAAGGAGGAGGAGGAGGGAAGAGAGGAAGAGGAGAAGAAAGAGGGAGATGGAAGCGGAGGAAGAGGTAAGTGACAGTTGTCTTTATCTCTCCTTCACACCTCTTCTTCACTTTCTCTCTTTCTTTCTCCCTCATTCTCTCTCTCTCCGTCTCACTCTCTCTCCCTCATTCTCTCTATCTCTCTTTCTCTGTCCCTTTATCTCTCGCTCTCTCTCTCTTTCCCTCCCTCTGTCTCTTCCTCTTTCCCTCCCTATATCTCTCTCTTCCTCTCTCCCTCCCCTCTCTCTCTCTCTCTCTCTCTCCGTCCCTCTCTTTCCCCCTCTCTCTCTCTCCCTCTCCCTCCGTCTCTCTCTCTCTCTCTCTCTCCCCTCTCCCTCCGTCTCTCTCTCTCTCTCTCTCCCCTCTCCCTCCGTCTCTCTCTCTTTCTCTCTCTCTCCCCTCTCCCTCCGTCTCTCTCTCCCTCCCTCGCTCTCTTTCCCTCCCTCTCTCTTTCCCTCACTCTCTCTCTGTCTCTCTCTCACTCCCTCTCCCCCCTCTCTCTCTCTTTCTCCCTTTCCTCTCCCTCTCTCTTTCCCTCACTCTCTCTCTGTCTCTCTCTCACTCCCTCTCCCCCCTCTCTCTCTCTCTCTCTCCCTTTGCTCTCTCTCTCTTTCCCTCCCTCTCCCCCCTCTCTCTCTCTCCCCTTTGCTCTCTCTCTCTTTCCTCCTCTCCCCCCTCTCTCTCTCTCCCTTTGCTCTCTCTCTCTTTCCCTCCCTCTCCCCCCTCTCTCTCTCTCCCTTTGCTCTCTCTCTCTTTCCCTCCCTCTCCCCCCTCTCTCTCTCTCCCTTTGCTCTCTCTCTCTTTCCCTCCCTCTCTCTCCCTCTCTCACTCTCATTCTGTCCCTGACCCCCACCGAAACAGGAAGTGGACCCTCTGAACCAGACCCTGAGCTTCCAGGAAGGGGAGGAGTTGAAGCTCAGGGATTGGTCGGAGGAGAGAAGGGGGTGGAGCCAGAGGACTCCTCAGACTCTGCTGGACGCGCTCGCCGACATGGACGTCAACTCCGTCTACAACACCGCCGCGATCGGGGGGGAACAAGGTGCCGTACACGCGGAAAACAGCTGATTGAACGTATCCCAATCATACATGAGATACTATTAGTCAGTGACAAAGGCCGTTCATCATTTCATCTCCTCGTTCTCTATCTAACTTTTTACAACAACACTGATTTAATGTTTACTTTCATCAGATACTTTAGTTTTTATTTCAGTGTTGTGTGTGTTTCTGTCTCTGTGTCTGACCTGTGTTGTGTGTGTTTCTGTCTCTGTGTCTGACCGGTGTTGTGTGTGTTTCTGTCTCTGTGTCTGACCTGTGTTGTGTGTGTTTCTGTCTCTGTGTCTGACCTGTGTTGTGTGTGTTTCTGTCTCTGTGTCTGACCGGTGTTGTGTGTGTTTCTGTCTCTGTGTCTGACCTGTGTTGTGTTTTGTTGTGGTGGGTATCTGGTGCCGGTGTGTGTGTTTCTGTCTCTGTGTCTGACCGGTGTGTGTTTGCGTGTGTTGTATTGTGTCACTTGTGTGTGTGTGTTTGCTCTGTGTCTGACCCGGTGTTTGTGTGTATCTCTGGTCTGACGGTGTTGTGTGTGTTTCTGTCTCTGTGTCTGAGTGTTGTGTGTGTTCTGTCTCTGTGTCTGATGTGTTGTGTGTGTCTATCTCTGTGTCTGACCGGTGTTGTGTGTGTTTCTGTCTCTGTGTCTGACGGTGTTGGGTGTTCGCTGTGTCTGACGGTGTGTTATGTGGATGTGTGTGTGGGTGGACGGTGTGTGTGCTATCTGTGTCTGACCCGGTGTGTTGTTCTGTGTGCTGACCGGTGGGTGTGTTGATGTGTCTGACGGTGTTGTGTGTATTTCTGTCTTGTGTCTGACTGTGTTGTGTGTGTCTATCTCTGTGTTTACGTGTTGTGTGTTCTATTCTGTGTCTACGGTGTTGTGTGTGTTCTGTCTCTGTGTCTAGTGTTTGTGTGTGTTTCTATTTGTGTCTGCGTGTGTGTGTTTCTATCTCTGTGTCTGACCGGTGTTGTGTGTGTTTCTGTCTCTGTGTCTGACCGGTGTTGTGTGTGTTTCTGTCTCTGTGTCTGACCGGTGTTGTGTGTGTTTCTTTTTACAGCAGCAACACAGATTTAATGTTTACTTTCATCAGATACTTTAGTTTTAGTTTCAGTGCTTTCATTGAAGTAATAGTTCAACATTTTAATTAACTCTTTTATTGCACTTCATTATCTTCCATTTGATGCTACTTTACACGTCAACTGTGCTACATTTCAGAGGTAAATGTTATATTATATGTAAATATGAAGCTACAGCCAGCAGATGATTAGCTTAGCTTAGCATAAAGACTGTAAACAGGGGGGAACTGCTAGCCTAGCTCTGTCCAAACAACAAAACAAAGTCCATCTAGTTTACACTGTCTGACAGTATGTATGACTCATGTATGTTTTCCTAACCCCCCCTCTCCCTCTCTGTCTCTCTCCCTCCCTCTCTCTCTCCCTCTCTCTCTCTCCCTCTCCCCCTCTCTCCCTCTCCTCCTCTCTCTCTCCCTCTCTCTCTCTCTCTCCCTCTCTCCCTCTCCTCTCTCTCTCTCTCCCTCTCTCCCTCTCCTCTCTCTCCTCTCTCCTCCCTCTCTCTCCCTCTCTCTCTCTCCCTCTCTCTCTCTCTCTCTCTCTCCTCGTCTCCTCTCTCTCCCCCTCTCTCTCTCCCTCTCTCTCTCTCCCTCTCCCTCTCTCCCTCTCTCTCTCTCTCCCCTCTCCCTCTCTCTCTCTCCTCTCTCTCTCTCTCCCCTCTCTCTCTCTCTCTCCCTCTCTCCCTCTCTCTCTCTCTCCTCTTCCTCTCCCTCTCTCTCTCCCCCTCTCTCTCTCCCCCCCTCCCTCTCCTCTCTCCCTCTCCCTCCCCTCTCCCCTCTCCCTCTCCCTCCCTCCATTCTGTCCATTCGTCCACTGTTCCTTCCCCTCCTGGACTCAGGGCCACCGACAGACCACCTTTATGCATTCCACGTTGGATTCCATTCATTATAGATTTCTCCCACATATTTTAGTTATTCATCATTCCATTCCGATTACCTTTGGTTGATTCGTTCCACTCCTTATTTTCGTCAGTTCTCCCCCTCTTTTGGATTCCTGCCCCATTTGTTGTTGGATCACTACTTCTCTATTTTGGGGGTCCTTCCTTCATTCCTGCTGGATTCCTCCATTCATTTCCGGGTTCGTTATCCTCCTCCCTCCTTCGTCTTTCCTTTGGATTCCATCCGTTCCATTCTGTTTCCATCTGTTCTGGATTCCTCCATTCCATTCATCTGTTGGATTTCCGTTATTTCCGGTTATCGTTCCATTTGGTTATGGCTTCATTCTCCGTTCTTCGTTACTTTCATTTTTTGTTATCCATTCATTTCAGTTCGTTCATTCCGATTCATTCCGGGTCCGCTTCCATTCCTCTTTTCCACTGCATTGGTCTATTTTCTGGTCTCTATTTTGGGTCCTTCTTCCTGTTCCGGTCTTATCCACCTTTTTGGTTATCGTTCGTTTCCATTCATTTTCCCGTTGGCTTTCCTGTTGGTTCCTTCATCTTCAGGGCGGCGTTCGGGTTATCCATCTGTTCTTGGATTCATCTTCCATTTGGATTGGATTATCATTCCATTTCCGGGGATTGGCTTCCGTTCCGCTTCCAGTTCGATTTTCAGTTACCATTCATCTGTTCCAGCTTCGTTACTAGTTACTTTTAGTTGCTCCGCTACATTCATCTGTTACAGCTTTGGATTTACTGGTTGCTTTTAGTTACTCCGCTACATTCATCTGTTACAGCTTTAGTTACTAGTTACTTTAGTTACTCCTCTACATTCATCTGTTCCAGCTTTAGTTACTAGTTGCTTTAGTTACTCCGCTACATTCATCTGTTCCAGCTTTAGTTACTAGTTACTTTAGTTACTCCTCTACATTCATCTGTTTCCAGCTTTAGTTACTAGTTACTTTAGTTACTCCACTACATTCATCTGTTACAGCTTTAGTTACTAGTTACTTTAGTTACTCCGCTACATTCATCTGTTACAGCTTTAGTTACTAGTTACTTTAGTTACTCCGCTACATTCATCTGTTCAGCTTTAGTTACTAGTTACTTTAGTTACTCACTACATTCATCTGTTACAGCTTTAGTTACTAGTTACTTTAGTTACTCCGCTACATTCATCTGTTACAGCTTTAGTTACTAGTTACTTTAGTTACTCCACTACATTCATCTGTTACAGCTTTAGTTACTAGTTACTTTAGTTACTCCGCTACATTCATCTGTTCCAGCTTTAGTTACTAGTTACTTTGGTTACTCCGCTACATTCATCTGTTACAGCTTTGTTACAGACTTTAGTTACTAGTTACTTTAGTTACTCCACTACATCTCTGTTACAGCTCTAGTTACTAGTTACTTTAGTTACTCCACTACATTCATCTGTTTCCAGCTTTAGTTACTAGTTACTTTAGTTACTCCATACATTCATCTGTTCCAGCTTTAGTTACTAGTTACTTTAGTTACTCCACTACATTATCTGTTCCAGCTTTAGTTACTAGTTACTTTAGTTACTCCACTACATTCATCTGTTCCAGCTTTAGTTACTAGTTACTTTAGTTACTCCGCTACATTCATCTGTTCCAGCTTTAGTTACTAGTTACTTTAGTTACTCCGACATTCATCTGTTACAGCTTTAGTTACTAGTTACTTTTAGTTACTCCGCTACATTCATCTGTTCCAGCTTTAGTTAATAGTTACTTTAGTTACTCCGCTACATTCATCTGTTACAGCTTTAGTTACTAGTTACTTTAGTTACTCCGCTACATTCATCTGTTCCAGCTTTAGTTACTAGTTACTTTAGTTACTCCGCTACATTCACCTGTTCCAGCTTTGGTTACTAGTTACTTTAGTTACTCGCCTCTACATTCATCTGTTCCAGCTTTAGTTACTAGTTACTTTAGTTTATACGCAACATTCACCTGTTCCAGCTTTAGTTACTAGTTACTTTAGTTACTCCGCTACATCGTTCAGCTAGTTTTAAGTATACTAGTTATACTTGTTACTCCACTACATCCGTCTGTTCCAGCTTTAGTTACTAGTTACTTTAGTTACTAGTTACTTTAGTTACTCTGCTACATTCATCTGTTCCAGCTTTAGTTACTAGTTACTTTAGTTACTCCGCTACATTCATCTGTTACAGCTTTAGTTACTAGTTACTTTAGTTACTCGCTACATTCACCTGTTCCAGCTTTAGTTACTAGTTACTTTAGTTACCGCTACATTCATCTGTTACAGCTTTAGTTACTAGTTACTTTAGTTACTCCTCTACATTCATCTGTTCCAGATTTAGTTACTAGTTACTTTAGTTACTCCGCTACATTCATCTGTTCCAGCTTTAGTTACTAGTTACTTTAGTTACTCCGCTACATTCATCTGTTACAGCTTTAGTTACTAGTTACTTTAGTTACTCCTCTACATTCATCTGTTCCAGCTTTAGTTACTAGTTACTTTAGTTACTCCGCTACATTCATCTGGTACAGCTTTAGTTACTAGTTACTTTAGTTACTCCGCTACATTCATCTGTTCCAGCTTTAGTTACTAGTTACTTTAGTTACTCCACTACATCCGTCTGTTCCAGCTTTAGTTACTAGTTACTTTAGTTACTAGTTACTTTAGTTACTCTGCTACATTCACCTGTTCCAGCTTTAGTTACTAGTTACTTTAGTTACTAGTTACATGTAGTTTATGCAATTTGATTCTAAAGTAAACTAGCCGACAACATAACAGCTACAAGTCTACAGCTGACATGATGAGACCATTACACACACAACTGGTTGGAGAGAAAGAGTGTGTGTGTGTGTGTGTGTGTGTGTGTGTGTGTGTGTGTGTGTGTGTGTGTGTGTGTGTGTGTGTGTGTGTGTGTGTGTGTGTGTGTGTGTGACCATTAAACACACAACTGTTTGGATCCTTTCCACTTTCTGCAATGGGAGGATTGTTCCTGAGGAAACACTAAGACAAATCTGACAGTCTGAACTGTGTTTACTCTCCTATTCAGAGACAGAGAAGGACAGAGCAGAAGAGGAAGAGGAGGACTCTGATGTGGAGATGGATGAAGAGCGTCTGGAGCCGAGATCAGACGATGACGACACGTAAGTCTACGATCACAACCACAGGACAATTTAAATTGATCTGAAATATAATTAAACAATCCAGAAAAGTAGAGCGGAAGGTTAAAGGTCCCATGACATGGTGCTCTTTGGATGCTTTTATATAGACCTTAGTGGTCCCCTAATACTGGATCTGAAGTCTCTTTTATATAGACCTTAGTGGTCCCCTAATACTGTATCTGAAGTCTCTTTTATATAGACCTTAGTGGTCCCCTAATACTGTATCTGAAGTCTCTTTTATATAGACCTTAGTGGTCCCCTAATACTGTATCTGAAGTCTCTTTTATATAGACCTTAGTGGTCCCCTAATACTGGATCTGAAGTCTCTTTTATATAGACCTTAGTGGTCCCCTAATACTGTATCTGAAGTCTCTTTTATATAGACCTTAGTGGTCCCCTAATACTGTATCTGAAGTCTCTTTTATATAGACCTTAGTGGTCCCCTAATACTGTATCTGAAGTCTCTTTTATATAGACCTTAGTGGTCCCCTAATACTGTATCTGAAGTCTCTTTTATATAGACCTTAGTGGTCCCCTAATACTGTATCTGAAGTCTCTTTTATATAGACCTTAGTGGTCTCCTAATACTGGATCTGAAGTCTCTTTTATATAGACCTTAGTGGTCCCCTAATACTGGATCTGAAGTCTCTTTTATATAGACCTTAGTGGTCCCCTAATACTGTATCTGAAGTCTCTTTTATATAGGCCTTAGTGGTCCCCTAATACTGGATCTGAAGTCTCTTTTATATAGACCTTGGTGGTCCCCTAATACTGTATCTGAAGTCTCTTTTATATAGACCTTGGTGGTCCCCTAATACTGTATCTGAAGTCTCTTTTATATAGACCTTAGTGGTCCCCTAATACTGGATCTGAAGTCTCTTTTATGTAGACCTTGGTGGTCCCCTAATACTGGATCTGAAGTCTCTTTTATGTAGACCTTAGTGGTCCCCTAATACTGTATCTGAAGTCTCTTTTATATAGACCTTGGTGGTCCCCTAATACTGTATCTGAAGTCTCTTTTATATAGACCTTAGTGGTCCCCTAATACTGGATCTGAAGTCTCTTTTATATAGACCTTGGTGGTCCCCTAATACTGTATCTGAAGTCTCTTTTATATAGACCTTAGTGGTCCTCTAATACTGTATCTGAAGTCTCTTTTATATAGACCTTAGTGGTCCCCTAATACTGGATCTGAAGTCTCTTTTATATAGACCTTAGTGGTCCCCTAATACTGTATCTGGAGTCTCTTTTATATAGACCTTAGTGGTCCCCTAATACTGTATCTGAAGTCTCTTTTATATAGACCTTAGTGGTCCCCTAATACTGTATCTGAAGTCTCTTTTATATAGACCTTAGTGGTCCCCTAATACTGTATCTGAAGTCTCTTTTATATAGACCTTAGTGGTCCCCTAATACTGGATCTGAAGTCTCTTTTATATAGACCTTAGTGGTCCCCTAATACTGTATCTGGAGTCTCTTTTATATAGACCTTAGTGGTCCCCTAATACTGGATCTGAAGTCTCTTTTATATAGACCTTAGTGGTCCCCTAATACTGTATCTGGAGTCTCTCTTTTATATAGACCTTAGTGGTCCCCTAATACTGTATCTGAAGTCTCTTTTATATAGACCTTAGTGGTCCCCTAATACTGTATCTGAAGTCTCTTTTATATAGACCTTAGTGGTCCCCTAATACTGTATCTGAAGTCTCTTTTATATAGACCTTAGTGGTCCCCTAATACTGTATCTGAAGTCTCTTTTATATAGACCTTAGTGGTCCCCTAATACTGTATCTGGAGTCTCTTTTATATAGACCTTAGTGGTCCCCTAATACTGTATCTGAAGTCTCTTTATATAGACCTTAGTGGTCCCCTAATACTGTATCTGAAGTCTCTTTATATAGACCCTATATAGATCAGTTTCTTCTCGTTTGGTTTGTCATCAGGAACTTCGAGGAGTCGGAGGACGAGCTGAGGGAAGCGGTGGCCGACTCCATGAACAACCTGTTCGTGATGGAGGACGAGAGCTCGGACGAGGCGGAGCGCCCGGAGGAGAGGGCGTGCGGTGGCGGTGGCGTCCGACGGCACGGAGGAGAACGAGGGCGGAGGTCCACAGATCCGACAGCAGGACGTGGTTTCCTCCGAGCCTGAAGAACGAGACGCTGAGACCGAGAGCTCGGACGATCCCACGGCTACAGTAAAGGCCGACTGACCAGTCCTCCCACAAACATGTTGATGAGTGTTTTTGTGGTTATGCGGGCACGTTTTTCTTAAAAAATCCGATGGAATATGCCGGATATTTATGCATTTTTATGCGATGAAATCGCAGGAACTTGAAAAAGAGAAAAAACTGTGATTTCCCCTCCATCACTTCATAACGTTCCCATGGCAACAGGGGCTAAATGGCTGCTCTGGTGTGAAG
>NC_053123.1:39309805-39342305 GCF_010015445.1 Perca fluviatilis | reverse complement strand
TTTTTACAAGACAAAGATTTCTTTACATATTGGGGTGAGGCATACACATACTTCCTTTACTTTTTCATATATTATTATAATTATTTAATACTTCTTACTTAGTATTAATTATTTTCACTTAATTACATACATGCCATTATACTATTTACTTATTTATTATATTCATTTCATTTACATTTCATTTACATTATTACTTTACTTACATACATTTCTATTACAGATTTCATTGTGACATACATTCTTAGTTACATTACACATTTCATTACGTGATTTTTACAGACAGACATACATTCTTTATTACTTTACATATTATTATATTTACTTACATATTATTATTTCACAGATTTATATTTTATTTTACTTTACATATTATTACTTTACTTTACTTCATACATTTCATATTATTTACATTGTAGAGAGCAAAGATGACATTTTTACAGACATTTGATATATTTTATTTACTTAATGATACATACATTTCATATTACATACATTTCATATGACAGACAGATTTCTTACACATTATTACATACTGCATTTATTTTTCATATAAGTAGATATATTACATATTTCATTTA
Source organism: Perca fluviatilis (assembly GCF_010015445.1). NCBI lineage: Eukaryota > Metazoa > Chordata > Actinopteri > Perciformes > Percidae > Perca > Perca fluviatilis. Next base: position 39,341,727 of record NC_053123.1, on the reverse strand, counting down.
CATACATTATATTATTTTACTTTACATACTCTCTTTACAGATGTGACACATTTCAAGTTACACTCCACATTTCTTTTACAAGACAAGACATTTCATTTTCATATAGCATAAGTAAGAGGCACATTAATATTTCATTTTCATTTACATACTTTACAGACGTGATATTATTACTTCATTTCACATTTAGTTACATACTTAGTTATTAATTTCCTTTACAGACAGATATTATTATTACTTTTTTTAGTTTCATATTATTATTACATTTATTTCATATATTGTGGCAGATATATTATTAAAGCATATTCTCTCATTTTTTACATACATACATACATAATATTTACTTTACATACTTACGTGATGACATACATTTACTTACATATTTCTTAGTTACATTTATTGTGACAGATTTCTTACAGACATATTCTCTCATTTTCATATATTGTGGTATACACATACATACTCTTTACTTACTTACATATTATTATAATTATTTTCATTTACTTACATATTTCATGTGACAAGATATTATTATTTCATTTTTACATATTACATTTAGTTACGCTGCAGATTTCTTTATACAGACAGACATTATTACTTTAGTTTTTCATATTACATACTTTAGTTACATATTATTATTCTTATTACGTGATTTCTCTTACGTGACAGACATTTCATTTACATTACATATATTTATTTACTTACATATTATTAATTCACAAAAGATTCTTCATTAATTTCCACTTCTTACTCTTTTCCCCACAAAAAGATATTTCACACATTTAAGACAAAAAGACACACTGCCACAAGATAATTCTTCACATACTTTATTTACTTCACACATACACATTTCCTTACATATTAATGACAGATTCTTTACACACACATACATATTACATATTTTATTTTTACTTCACATACATATTAATTTCATATTAATATTAATGCATTTTCATACACATACACATACACACTCTTATTTACATTATACTTACTTCATACACATACACATTTTATTTACACATTTGACAAAAGATTCTTTTATATTTTTACTTTTTATTATTATTAATAAAGATAATACACACTTCATTTACATATATATATTTACTATTATTATTACTTACTTTACTTCACAAAAAAGACACATTTTTAATGTGAAAAGACAAAAGATATTATTACTTTAAGACATTTCATTTATTAATTTCATACATATTTTATTTTTACTTCTTTTACACATATTACTCTTTTATTTTTACACATTAAAAGATTTTACACATTACTACATTAACATACATATATTTCATTTTACTTACATACACTTCAAAAGACAAGATATTATTAATTCTTACTACACATACATTTCTGTTACACTTCACAAAAGACATTCTTTCATTGCAAGACAAAAAAGATACTTCATTTCACATATATTGTGGGTAGACACATTATTACTCCTTACTTACATTAATATTATTATATTTCATTTTTACTTTACTTTTACATATTATTATTATAATTATTTACTTCTTACTTTACATTCTCTTACAGACAAGATATTATTATTAATTTCTTCATTTCATATTATTAATTTTAGTCACAGATTTCTTACAAGATTGCAAGATATTAATTTTACTTACACATACATTTAGTTTACAATTTCACAAGACAAAAGATTTTAATGTAAGATTTATTAATTCTTTACATATAATACATATTACTTCACTTCATACATATTATAATTATTTTTACTTACTTACATATTATACTATTTTTTACTTCTTACTTACATATTACATAATTTACTTCTCTTATTTATTAATTTTACAAGACAAGATACATTTCATTTACATACTTAGTTACGATTTCTTAATAAAAGATATTAATTCTTTACTTTACATATTATTATTATATTTATTTACTTTACATACATTTCTTTACAAAAAGACTTCCATTATTTACTTATTACATTTCATTTTTACTTACATTATTACATTTCACATATTTACTTTACACATACAAGACACGCTTTCATTTATTATTACTGATATATATTTTATTTTACTTTTACACATATTTCATATTACTACATTCTTTACACGATTAAGATTCTCATATTATTAATATTATTATTACTCTCACATATTTTATTTACTTACACATTATATTTTCTACTTTACACATTATTACATATTACATTTTATTTTACACAAGACAAAAAGATTCTTATATTTTTTTACTTTCATATTATTAATATACTCTTTAGTTACATACACATTACAATTTCATTACATTACACATTCTTTACATATATTGGGGTGTGATATATTACATTTCATTTACATATATATTATACTATTTTACTTCATATTACATTTCATTTCTCTTTACATTTCTATTTCTTTATTTTGATAATAAGATATTAAAAGATATTATTATTTCTGCTATTAATGCCATATTTCATATATTTTATTTACTTCACATATTATTACACATATTTTATTTACACACGTGACAGATTTCTTTACACACATATTATTATTACATACATATTATTAATATTATATTTTTTTTATTTCACTTTACATACTTTCACAAAAAAGACACATTTCATTTTTATATTATTACATTTCTGTTTAAGCATACTCTTATTAAAGATGTGATTTCTTTATTTAATTTCTTTCATTTTTTATATTAAAGATACATATTACATATTATATTATTTACTTAAGTTAAGTATTAATTTCATTTTTACATATTATTATATTTTATTTACTTCATTTATTATAATTATTTACTTTCATTTTTATTAATTTCACAAGATACACATTTCTTTACTTCATTATTATTTAGTTACAGATTTTCATTGATATTATTAATTTCTTACTTCTTTACATATTATTATTTAATACAAAAGATTTTTACATACATTTCATTTTTACATATTATTATAATTATTTTCACTTTACATTATTATTATTAATTTCATTTATTTCTTATGCATTATTTTTACTTACATATTAATGTGACACATTTCTCATTATTAATTTCATTTCTTTTACTTACATATACATTTCATTTACATTTATATTTATTTTTACTTTACATACAGACACATTTCACGTGACATTTCTTATTTTTTTATATTGTGTGTGATAATAAGACAAGCACATTGCATATTATTTCATATATTTTTATTTACTTACATATTATTATTACATTTCATATTATTTATTTAGATTTCTTTTACATATATACATTTCATATACTATTTCATTTTACATATTAATATTATTATTATTTCATATTATTACTGCATAGTAATATAATTGAATTAGAGCATTAAGGGTACACAGTCATAATACATAAATGCAATGGTACTTGTGGTAAGCAATTTCTTCGGTGTTTGGTTTTGGTTTTAGGTCTTGGTTTTTCTCTTTTTTTCGGTTTGGTTTATTAAAAATTTTTCATTTGATTGCATCACTAATATATATATATAACATATACATATATATATATATATACTCATATATATATATATATATATATATATATATATATATATAAACAGGTACAGGCCAAAAGTTTGGACACACCTTCTCATTCAATGTGTTTCTTTAATTTCATGACTATTTACATTTGTAGATTTCTCACTGAAGGCATCAAGGCATAGATGAACACATATGGAATTATGTACTTAACAAAAGTGTGAAATAACTGAAAACATGTCTTATATTTTAGATTCTTCAAAGTAGCCACCCTTTGCTTCTTTTATTAATAAGGGAAAAACTTCCACTAATTAACCCTGACAAAGCACACCTGTGAAGGTAAAACCATTTCAGGTGACTACCTCATGAAGCTCATTGAGAGAACACCAAGGGTTTGCAGAGTTATCAAAAAAAGCAAAGTTAGGTAGTTTGCTGATGTAGGGTGTACTCTGGTGCTGATGTAGGGTGTACTCTGGTGCTGATGAAGTGTATACTCTGGTGCTGATGTAGGGTGTACTCTGGTGCTGATGTAGGGTGTACTCTGGTGCTGATGAAGGGTATACTCTGGTGCTGATGTAGGGTGTACTCTGGTGCTGATGTAGGGTGTACTCTGGTGCTGATGAAGGGTATACTCTGGTGCTGATGTAGGTGTACTCTGATGCTGATGTAGGGTGTACTCTGGTACTGATGAAGGGTGTACTCTGGTGCTGATGTAGGGTGTACTCTGGTGCTGATGTAGGGTGTACTCTGGTGCTGATGAAGGGTGTACTCTGGTGCTGATGTAGGGTGTACTCTGGTGCTGATGAAGGGTATACTCTGGTACTGATGAAGGGTGTACTCTGGTGCTGATGTAGGGTGTACTCTGGTGCTGATGTAGGGTGTACTCTGGTGCTGATGTAGGGTGTACTCTGGTGCTGATGTAGGGTGTACTCTGGTGCTGATGAAGTGTGTACTCTGATGCTGATGTAGGGTGTACTCTGGTGCTGATGTAGGGTGTACTCTGGTGCTGATGTAGGGTGTACTCTGGTGCTGATGTAGGGTGTATTCTGGTGCTGATGTAGGGTGTACTCTGGTGCTGATGTAGGGTGTACTCTGGTGCTGATGAAGGGTGTACTCTGGTGCTGATGAAGGGTGTACTCTGGTGCTGATGAAGGGTGTACTCTGGTGCTGATGTAGGGTGTACTCTGGTGCTGATGTAGGGTGTACTCTGGTGCTGATGTAGGGTGTACTCTGGTGCTGATGAAGGGTGTACTCTGGTGCTGATGTAGGGTGTACTCTGGTGCTGATGTAGGGTGTACTCTGGTGCTGATGTAGGGTGTACTCTGGTGCTGATGTAGGGTGTACTCTGGTGCTGATGAAGTGTGTACTCTGATGCTGATGTAGGGTGTACTCTGGTGCTGATGTAGGGTGTACTCTGGTGCTGATGTAGGGTGTACTCTGGTGCTGATGTAGGGTGTACTCTGGTGCTGATGAAGGGTGTACTCTGGTGCTGATGAAGGGTGTACTCTGGTGCTGATGAAGGGTGTACTCTGGTGCTGATGTATGGTGTACTCTGGTGCTGATGAGGGTGTACTCTGGTGCTGATGTATGGTGTACTCTGGTGCTGATGAAGGGTGTACTCTGGTGCTGATGTATGGTGTACTCTGGTGCTGATGAAGGGTGTACTCTGGTGCTGATGAAGGGTGTACTCTGGTGCTGATGAAGGGTGTACTCTGGTGCTGATGAAGGGTGTACTCTGGTGCTGATGTAGGGTGTATTCTGGTGCTGATGTAGGGTGTACTCTGGTGCTGATGAAGGGTGTACTCTGGTGCTGATGAAGGGTGTACTCTGGTGCTGATGTATGGTGTACTCTGGTGCTGATGAAGGGTGTACTCTGGTGCTGATGAAGGGTGTACTCTGGTGCTGATGAAGGGTGTACTCTGGTGCTGATGAAGGGTGTACTCTGGTGCTGATGAAGGGTGTACTCTGGTGCTGATGAAGGGTGTACTCTGGTGCTGATGTAGGGTGTATTCTGGTGCTGATGTAGGGTGTACTCTGGTGCTGATGTAGGTGTACTCTGGTGTTGATGAAGGGTGTACTCTGGTGCTGATGAAGGGTGTACTCTGGTGCTGATGAAGGGTGTACTCTGGTGCTGATGAAGGGTGTACTCTGGTGCTGATGTAGGGTGTATTCTGGTGCTGATGTATGGTGTACTCTGGTGCTGATGTAGGGTGTATTCTGGTGCTGATGTATGGTGTACTCTGGTGCTGATGTATGGTGTACTCTGGTGCTGATGTAGGGTGTACTCTGGTGCTGATGAAGGGTGTACTCTGGTGCTGATGAAGGGTGTACTCTGGTGCTGATGAAGGGTGTACTCTGGTGCTGATGAAGGGTGTACTCTGGTGCTGATGTAGGGTGTATTCTGGTGCTGATGTAGGGTGTACTCTGGTGCTGATGTATGGTGTACTCTGGTGTTGATGAAGGGTGTACTCTGGTGCTGATGTATGGTGTACTCTGATGCTGATGTGTGCTGGTGGGGTCTCCTGCAGGCGGTGTCTGCGTTCGCTCCCATCTGTAACCCGGTGCAGTGTCCCTGGGGACAGAAGGCTTTCTCTGGGTACCTGGGCTCCGACAGGGCCACCTGGGAGGTAAGAGCTCCACACACCCAACATTATACAACTAGTCTATAACCACCACGTTGCACTTCAAGGATTGCTGTGGTTGTAATTACCTGCCTATGACGCTAATACTGAATATATTTATGATAAAAGATCTCGCTTAATGTATATTAGCCATCCTGAATATGAAAGAAGTGATGACATATTAAATTCAGGCAAAAAAAAACAATTATCTGCAATATAACTGCAAAATTATGAGATTATCTTCATGAGTGAAAGAGTATTCGAATACGTATTCTGTTGGAGCTATAATAATCAAAATGTGACCAAATATTTAGTTTTTGGGTTCATTTTAAAGAGGCACGGTTGTCTTACCCTCATTACTTTGATTAAAAAACAGTATTGATGTATTGGTAGCAAAATACAGAGATTATAAAGACAACATGAGCAGTTTTTACCATAGCTTCCAATTGAAGCAATTCTAAAACTTGACCCAGGCAAGATGGCCGCCATATGGCTCCATCCTGGAGTGACAATGACAGTTAAATCAAAGGGAAATTACAATGTTTTCACTCTGTTGGTATTACACACAGGCCTGAATTACACACACATGCTCAGTACCTCTACATGCACTAATGGAGAGATGTCAGAGTGGGGAGCTGCCCATGGAAAGGCGCCCCGAGCAGTTGGGGGTTGCTCAAGAGCACCTTGGCAGTGCCCAGGAGGTGAGCTGCCACCTCTCGAGCTACCAGTCCACCACCATACTATGGTCCGTGTGGGGACTTGAACCAGTAACCCTCTGGTTCCCAACCCAACTCCCTACTCCCTACTGACTGAGCTACTGCCACCCCCAAAGATTACAATAAATAAAGGATATATTGTGCAGCCCTAATGGGCTCGTTGTCTCTTCCAGGCGTACGCAGAGAAAAAAACCTTTGACTTTAAGTTTCCAGAAGCAGAGACCTGTTAGTGAAAGTCTGAACCTGTTGTAAACTAGTGCTGCACGATATGAGTAAAATATGCCACACCGTTGTTGTAATATGTTTATAACGATATAACTTAAGCGATAAATAAACAGATATTTAAGTGTTCTCAGTTCTTCTGCTTTCAGTATTCTGCTAAAATACAACAAACTGCTTGTTGAGTTTAAAACTAATGAAAGGAAATCATTTCTAACTCTTTATTGAACAAATTGAACATTGAATTGAATATAAATGGCAGCGCTAAAAAAAGAACCAACTAAGGTCTATATAAAAGAGACTTCAGATACAGTATTAGGTGACCACTAAGGTCTATATAAAAGAGACTTCAGATACAGTATTAGGGGACCACTAAGGTCTATATAAAAGAGACTTCAGATCCAGTATTAGGGGACCACTAAGGTCTATATAAAAGAGACTTCAGATACAGTATTAGGGGACCACTAAGGTCTATATAAAAGAGACTTCAAATACAGTATTAGGTGACGACTAAGGTCTATATAAAAGAGACTTCAGATACAGTATTAGAGGACCACTAAGGTCTATATAAAAGAGACTTCAGATACAGTATTAGGGGACCACTAAGGCCTATATAAAAGAGACTTCAGATACAGTATTATGGGACCACTAAGGTCTATATAAAAGAGACTTCAGATACAGTATTATGGGACCACTAAGGTCTATATAAAAGAGACTTCAGATACAGTATTAGAGGACCACTAAGGTCTATATAAAAGAGACTTCAGATACAGTATTAGAGGACCACTAAGGTCTATATAAAAGAGACTTCAGATACAGTATTAGGGGACCACTAAGGTCTATATAAAAGAGACTTCAGATACAGTATTAGGGGACCACTAAGGCCTATATAAAAGAGACTTCAGATACAGTATTAGGGGACCCCTAAGGTCTATATAAAAGAGACTTCAGATACAGTATTAGGGGACCCCTAAGGTCTATATAAAAGAGACTTCAGATACAGTATTAGGGGACCCCTAAGGTCTATATAAAAGAGACTTCAGATACAGTATTAAGGGACCACTAAGGTCTATATAAAATCTATATTCCCGATGTGTATATTGTGCCAGCTGATATTGCGATGATTGCGAAAAACTATATATTGTGCAGCCCTGTTCTAGCTGCTTGACCCCACGAGTTCCCCAGCTTCCTGTCCTCCCCTCACTGTCTCTGTGTCTTCCAGGCGTACGATGCCACGCTGTTGGCGGCGTCCTACTCCGGCCCGCAGCTGGACGTCCTGATTGATCAGGGCCGAGACGACCAGTTCCTGTCGGCCAGCCAGCTGCTGCCAGACAACCTGATCGCCGTCTGCTCCGAGAAGAAGATCCCCGTCGTGTTCAGACTGCAGCCGGTCCGTTGACCTCTCACTGGGACACTGCCACTCTTATTTTCATTGTTAATCATTGTTCTGTTCTACATTGGGCTGAGCTCGATTGAAGAAACTCTTAGTCGACTAACACTCATTCAACTGTACCGACTAATCGATTTAGTCGATTTAATCGACAGATCTGTAAATCTGAGTTTCTCAGCAAAGAGTCATGCTAAAATCACCACTTTAATTCTTGTGTTTACCAGAGATGTGCTCGTACGTTTCTTGGAAATAAGTCATTCAGCATGAAAACAGCATCAAACATGACTAATGGACTAAAGAAATCTAAGTTGACTAAGACCCAAACCACCGATTAGTCGACTAATCCACTAAGAGGGAGCAGCCCTAGTTCTGGTGTATGTTTTAAACTAAAGGTTGAATCATTTAGTTTAATGCATAGACATTAATATACAGTATATGGTTTAATGTAAAGCCAAATATAACAAATGATGAGTTAGAACAAAGGGAAATCTCACTTAGTCTGCCAAATAACCTTAATGAATTATACAAAATAAGAAACATACATACTAGTTTTAAACAGTCTGTAAACTTAAAGTGCTCATATTATGCTCATTTTCAGAAAACACCATATTTTTAGTTATACTGCACATTGCTGCAGCTCCTCTTTTCACCATGTGTGTTGAGCTCTCTGTTTTAGCTACAGAGTGAGACATCTCACTTCTGTTCCATCTTTGTTGGGAGTCGCACATGCACAGTACCTAGGTAAGGACTACTAGCCAGTCAGAAGCAGAGTATGAGAGCGTGCCCTGACAGTAGCTAGGTAAGGACTACTAGCCAGTCAGAAGCAGAGTATGAGAGCGTGCCCTGACAGTAGCTAGGTAAGGACTACTAGCCAGTCAGAAGCAGAGTATGAGGGCGTGTCCTGACAGTACCTAGGTAAGGACTACTAGCCAGTCAGAAGCAGAGTATGAGAGCGTGCCCTGACAGTAGCTAGGTAAGGACTACTAGCCAGTCAGAAGCAGAGTATGAGAGCGTGCCCTGACAGTAGCTAGGTAAGGACTACTAGCCAGTCAGAAGCAGAGTATGAGGGCGTGCCCTGACAGTACCTAGGTAAGGACTACTAGCCAGTCAGAAGCAGAGTATGAGGGCGTGCCCTGACAGTACCTAGGTAAGGACTACTAGCCAGTCAGAAGCAGAGTATGAGGGCGTGCCCTGACAGTACCTAGGTAAGGACTACTAGCCAGTCAGAAGCAGAGTATGAGGGCCTTGACAGTAGCTAGGTAAGGACTACTAGAGCTGTTTGGAGCAGTTGCTGAACAGTGTTTTCTGTTGGAGATGGGAAGTCCCTTTGGGTGGACTTTGGGCTTTTTCACTTTGTAAACCTATAACATGCCCATACCCATAACCTATAACCCAATAAAAGAAAGGGGGAAAGCCCAAAAGCATAATATGAGCACTTTAAAATAAAATGGATTGTAGCTCCAGAGGGTCTAAACGTGATTTTAATAGCAGGTTGGCTTATAATATGTTGATACAAACACCATTAAAATGTATTCAATTCAATTCAACTCAACACAACTTATTTTAACAGTAGATTGGGGCGAAAAAAAGACAAACAAAAGTAAGGTTAAATAATTGCAATTAAATACAAATACAAGAATAAAAGCAATAAAGACGACATCATCATAGAAGCCTGTCGATATAAAATGGGTTACATGGTTCACATGTTAATGTCTTAGAAAAAAAACAAAATGATTTAATTCACAATTTTGTTTAGTAAAAATCATAAATTGTTCAATCAGAAAAAAATCATGTTTTGTATTGTCAAAAAAAAGTCACAAAAAGTCATAGTATAGTATTTCTAAAAAAATCATAAAAAGTCATAGTATAGTATGTCAAAAAAGTAATAAAAAGTCATAGTATAGTATGTCAAAAAAGTAATAAAAAGTCATAGTATGTCAAAAAAGTAATAAAAAGTCATAGTATAGTACGTCAAAAAAGTAATAAAAAGTCATAGTATAGTACGTCAAAAAAGTAATAAAAAGTCATAGTATGTCAAAAAAGTAATAAAAAGTCATAGTATAGTATGTCAAAAAAGTAATAAAAAGTCATAGTATGTCAAAAAAAGTCATAGTATAGTATGTCAAAAAAGTAATAAAAGTCATAGTATAGTATGTCAAAAAAGTAATAAAGTCATAGTATGTCAAAAAAAGTCATAGTATGTCAAAAAAGTCATAGTATAGTATGTCAAAAAAAAGTCATAGTATGTCAAAAAAGTCATAGTATAGTATGTCAAAAAGTCATAGTATAGTATGTCAAAAAAGTCATAGTATAGTACGTCAAAAAAGTAATAAAAAGTCATAGTATAGTATGTCAAAAAAGTAATAAGTCATAGTATAGTATGTCAAAAAAGTAATAAAAAGTCATAGTATAGTACGTCAAAAAAGTAATAAGTCATAGTATAGTATGTCAAAAAAGTCATAGTATGTCAAAAAGTCATAGTATAGTACGTCAAAAAAGTAATAAAAAGTCATAGTATAGTATGTCAAAAAAGTCATAGTATAGTATGTCAAAAAAAGTCATAGTATAGTACGTCAAAAAAGTAATAAAAAGTCATAGTATAATATGTCAAAAAAGTCATAGTATAGTAATTCAAAAAGTCATAGTATAGTACGTCAAAAAAGTAATAAGTCATAGTATAGTATGTCAAAAAAGTAATAAAAAGTCATAGTATAGTATGTCAAAAAAAGTTATAGTATATTATGTTAAAAAAGTAATAAAAAGTCATAGTATGTCAAAAAAGTAATAAAAAGTCATAGTATAGTACGTCAAAAAAAGTCATAGTATATTATGTTAAAAAAGTAATAAAAAGTCATAGTATGTCAAAAAAGTAATAAAAAGTCATAGTATAGTATTTCAAAAAAGTAATAAAGTCATAGTATAGTATTTCAAAAAAGTAATAAAAAGTCATAGTATAGTATTTCAAAAAAGTAATAAAGTCATAGTATAGTACGTCAAAAAAGTAATAAAAAGTCATAGTATGTCAAAAAAAAGTCATAGTATAGTATGTCAAAAAATGTCATAGTATGTCAAAAAAAGTCATAGTATAGTCATAGTATAGTATGTCAAAAATAAATAAAAAGTCATAGTATAGTATGTCAAAAAAGTCATAGTATAGTACGTCAAAAAAGTAATAAAAAGTCATAGTATAGTATGTCAAAAAAGTAATAAAAAGTCATAGTATAGTATGTCAAAAAAGTCATAGTATAGTACGTCAAAAAAATAACGTCATAGTATAGTATGTCAAAAAAGTAATAAAAAGTCATAGTATAGCATGTCTAAAAGTAATAAAAAGTCATAGTATAGTATGTTGAAAAAGTCATAGTATAGTATGTTGAAAAAGTAATAAAAAGTCATAGTATAGTATGTTGAAAAAGTAATAAAAAGTCATAGTATAGTATGTTGAAAAAGTAATAAAAAGTCATAGTATAGTATGTCTAAAAGTAATAAAAAGTCATAGTATAGTATGTTGAAAAAGTAATAAAAAGTCATAGTATAGTATGTCTAAAAAGTAATAATATAGGATGTCTAAAAAGCGTAGGTTCACATGTTAATATCTCAGAAAAAGACCATTCAGATAATTTAATTCACATTTTTGATCAGTAAAAATCATAAGTAGTGTAGAAAAGGCTGCAACTCTAACACATGTGCGTTTCTTCGTGCAGGGCTACGACCACAGCTACTTCTTCATCTACTCGTTCATGAACGACCACATCAAGCACCACGCCAAGTTCCTCAACGCCTGAACCGCCACCACAGAAGAAGACCGCTCTGCCGTCGGTCACATGTTGCCTGGTTACCAAATTCTATATTTTATCAAGTAATTTGAACAGCACTTAACCTGAAGCCTCGAATAAAAAACAGAAGCGCATTTCATTGGTTGTGTTTTGGGTAATTGAGCGACAGGAAAGGAGGAAAAGGTTCCAGCGTCCCGGTACTGATCTTGTGTAAAGTCGCAGCTGTATTTTTCACAATAAAAGCCCCAGCTGTTCATTCTTTTTGGTGTTTTTGTTCTCGTTGAAGTTTGTTGAGCCGCTGAGTGAAACTTTCCAGATCATGTTTTCCATCAGAGTTGTGTCCAAGGTTGCAGTGGTCATCCTGACGCCTCTTCCTGAGGATGCCGAGACTTATGTCCAAAAAAGTCATAGAATAGTATGTCTAAAAAGTGATAGTATAGTATGTTGAAAAAAGTAATAAAAAGTGATAGTATAGTATGTCAAAAAGTCATAGTATAGTATGTCAAAAAAGTGATAAAAAGTCATAGTATAGTATGTCAAAAAAGTGATAAAAAGTCATAGTATAGTATGTCGAAAAAGTAATAAATAGTGATAGTATAGTATGTCAAAAAGTCATAGTATAGTATGTCAAAAAAGTGATAAAAAGTCATAGTATAGTATGTCAAAAAAGTGATAAAAAGTCATAGTATAGTATGTCAAAAAAAGTCAGTATACTATGTCAAAAAAGTAATAAAAATTCATAGTATACTATGTCAAAAAAGTAATAAAAATTCATAGTATAGTATGTAAAAAAGTAATAAAAAGTCATAATATAGTATGTTAAAAAAGTCATAGTATAGTATGTCAAAAAAGTAATAAAAAGTCATAGTATAGTATGTCAAAAAAGTAATAAAAAGTCATAGTATAGTATGTCTAAAAAGTAATAAAAAGTCATAGTATAGTATGTCAAAAAAGTAATAAAAAGTCATAGTATAGTACGTCAAAAAAGTAATAAAAAGTCATAGTATAGTACGTTAAAAAAGTAATAAAAAGTCATAGTATAGTATGTCAAAAAAGTAATAAAAAGTCATAGTATAGTATGTCGAAAAAGTTATAAAAAGTCATAGTATAGTATGTCGAAAAAGTTATAAAAAGTCATAGTATAGTACGTTAAAAAAGTAATAAAAAGTCATAGTATAGTATGTCAAAAAAGTAATAAAAAGTCATAGTATGTCAAAAAAGTAATAAAAAGTCATAGTATAGTACGTCAAAAAAGTAATAAAAAGTCATAGTATAGTATGTCAAAAAAGTAATAAAAAGTCATAGTATAGTATGTTAAAAAGTAATAAAAAGTCATAGTATAGTATGTCAAAAAAGTAATAAAAGAGTCATAGTTATAGTATGTCAAAAAGTAATTAAAAAGTTATAGTATAGTCGATCAAAAAGTAATAAAAAGTCATAGTATAGTACGTTAAAAAAGTAATAAAAAGTCATAGTATAGTATGTCAAAAAAGTAATAAAAAGTCATAGTATAGTATGTCAAAAAAGTAATAAAAAGTCATATTATAGTATGTCGAAAAAGTTATAAAAAGACTATAGTATGTTGAAAAAGTAATAAAAAGTCATAGTATAGTATGTCGAAAAGTTATAAAAAGTCATAGTATAGTACGTCAAAAAAGTAATAAAAAGTCATAGTATAGTACGTTAAAAAAGTAATAAAAAGTCATAGTATAGTATGTTGAAAAAGTAATAAAAAGTCATAGTATAGTATGTCGAAAAGTTATAAAAAGTCATAGTATAGTATGTCGAAAAAGTAATAAAAAGTCATAGTATAGTATGTCAAAAAGTTATAAAAAGTCATAGTATAGTATGTCGAAAAGTTATAAAAAGTCATAGTATAGTATGTCGAAAAAGTAATAAAAAGTCGTAGTATAGTATGTCGAAAAGTTATAAAAAGTCATAGTATAGTATGTCGAAAAGTTCTAAAAAAGTCATAATATAGTATGTCGAAAAAGTAATAAAAAGTCATATTATAGTATGTCAAAAAGTTATAAAAAGTCATAATATAGTATGTCAAAAAGTAATAAAAAGACAAGTCATAGTATAGTAATAGGTTGGATATTTCAGCAGGCAGGTGTTCAAAGGTATTTCATTCTAAGGAGCTTCCATATAAGTATTAGTTTTGAGGTAACACGGTCCCACAGAAATAGATAGACTGGAATGTGTGAGGACAAAAAGATAAAAAAAAAAAAAGAGTTATTCTGCAGCTGTGTGTGTAACGAGTGTCTCCTTGTCATGAGAGTTTGCTGTTTTAATAAATGCTGCATTTAACCTGAAATCATCGGGCTCGTCATCTGTAGAAGTCTCCAATATCATTGATCAGCCCGATATCATATAGTATGTCAAAAAAATATATAGTATAGTATGTCGAAAAAAGTCATAAAAAGTCAAAGTATAATATGTAAGGGAACCACTAAGGTCTATATAAAAGAGACTTCAGATACAGTATTAGGGGACCACTAAGGTCTATATAAAAGAGACTCCAGATACAGTATTAGGGGACCACTAAGGTCTATATAAAATAGACTCCAGATACAGTATTAGGGGACCACTAAGGTCTATATAAAAGAGACTTCAGATACAGTATTAGGGGACCACTAAGGTCTATATAAAAGAGACTTCAGATACAGTATTAGAGGACCACTAAGGTCTATATAAAAGAGACTTCAGATACAGTATTAGGGGACCACTAAGGTCTATATAAAAGTATTAGCATGTCATAGGACCTTTAAAATGTTGAAGAAAGTGACCAAAACAATAGGAATAAAAACACTAAACTGTAAAATACAAAAACAGAAAGTATTTCCACTCAGTTGTTGCGGTTTTGAGACAGTTGAGGTCTTTACTGATAAAGTGATGAGAAACAACAGTGCATTATATACAGTATTCACAGCAGTTAAGGCGACATTAAAGGGACATTTCATGCATTTCAATTGGAGTTGCTGTACAACAAATGACACAAACGGTTCACAAAAGAGTTACAAAAGGGTATGTTACATCAAAGTCACATAAAAAATAAATTTCCTCCCCACCCCCCCCCCCACCCCCCAGTCAGAAAAGTACAAAAATGTGGCTGTTTCTGGACAAAAAGTTATATACAAAATAACAGATATTAAGAACAACAACAAGACTGCTTTACGTTCAGCAGGCTCGCCACATTTACACAATTTACACCAGCGTCACATTTTTAAACTCTCTCTCTTGCTCTCTCGTTTCAGATTTTAAAAGGTGATTTCAGATTTGCTCAGTTGCCAAAATAAAAGATATAAATACGCAAAGTTTAAAGTGCAGATTCTGTCGGAGAAGAAGCCCCCAAAAAACCCAAACGCTGCGATGATGTGGATCTGAAATATGTGATTTACGTGATGAAATGTTGATTAGGAACAAGCAAACAGAAAATCATTATTCATTAAAAAAAAAAACACCCCTATTTGTCTGACTTTAATATGCGATTCTCTGTCAGTTTGGGCTGATTTTGTAGCAGGCGTTTTCAAATTAAAATCAAAATGATTTCAAATCAGGAATGTAAGAAATATTAGGACAGTTCGATGCTCTACTTCTAGTTTACACATTTTAGCCAGAAGAAAAAAAATAACACAGTTATCAGATGATATTAATAGCTGTTATATAGATGTATATATGTGTGTGAAAGCTGCCCATAGTGTTGAAATACGTGAATGTTAATTATGCGATTATTGTGGATTATTCAGGTGTTAAAAGTTTTCTGGTGGAATATACAGAACACACACATAACTCATCACTGAAATGCTTTGCGATGACTGATAATATGTACACAGGCTATATGTACATTTAAATAAAAGTCCTTTATCACAAGAGAGTGAATTGTTTGTTTTTGGCAACTGTCAAATCGATCCAGTGGAAACATGTATTGTTGTTTTTAAAATGCATTTTTTATCACGGCTGAACCTTTAAGTAGCTCAAGCTTTGCATAGCGAGCTGCGTCACATGTTCACCAAAGAGTCTCAATTACTAAACATTTAGGAGAAACACAAGCTGATCCCAGACCTGCCGAGATGTAGGTGATGAAGGGGCCAGTATGTAAATATGTGACCCAACCGAAACCAACGACTCACCGTGGTGTAGGGTTGGTATTCCCATTTTACGTCCGTTTTGGTGAGCCCAGAGGGGAAATATGGCATTTTAAAAGTAGCCTACATTTACGGTAGCTAGCTAACGGTAGACTACAGAGAAAGTGGGATATTTTTACGTCTGTTTTGGTGAGCCCAGAGGGAAAATATGGCACTTTAAAAGTAGCCTACATTTACGGTAGCTAGCTAACGGTAGACTACAGAGAAATTGGGATCTTTTTATGTTTTTTGGTGAGCGCAGAGGGGAAATATGGCAATTTTAAAGTAGCCTACATTTACGGTAGCTACCTAACGGTAGACTACAGAGAAATTGGGATCTTTTATGTCTGTTTTGGTGAGCCCAGAGGGGAAATATGGTAGCTTTCATACGCGTAGCTTAGCTAACGGTAGACTACAGAGAAATTGGGATCTTTTATGTCTGTTTTGGGTAGCGGCAGGGGGAAATATGGCACTTTAAAAGTAGCCTACATTTACGCGCAGCTAGCTAACGGTAGACTACAGAGAAAGTGGGATATTTTCGCTCCGTTCGGTGAGCCGACCGAGGGGAGATATGGCATTTTAAAAGTAGCCTAAAATTCTGCTAGCTAACGGTAGACTTCAGAGAAAGGGGGATATTTTTACATCCGTTTTGGTGAGCCCGAGAAGGGGAAATATGGCACTTTAAAAGTAGCCTACATTTACGCTAGCTAGCTAACGGTAGACTACAGAGAAAGTGGGATATTTTACGTCCGTTTCGGTGAGCCCAGAGGGGAAATATGGCATTTTAAAAGTAGCCTAAATTTACGGTAGCTAGCTAACGGTAGACTTCAGAGAAAGGGGATATTTTTATGTCTGTTTTGGTGAGCCCAGAGGGGAAATATGGCACTTTAAAAGTAGCCTACATTTACGCTAGCTAGCTAACGGTAGACTACAGAGAAAGTGGGATATTTTACGTCCGTTTCGGTGAGCCCAGAGGGGAGATATGGCATTTTAAAAGTAGCCTAAATTTACGGTAGCTAGCTAACGGTAGACTTCAGAGAAAGGGGGATATTTTTACATCCGTTTTGGTGAGCCCAGAGGGGAAATATGGCATTTTAAAAGTAGCCTACATTTACGCTAGCTAGCTAACGGTAGACTACAGAGAAAGTGGGATATTTTACGTCCGTTTCGGTGAACCCAGAGGGGAGATATGGCATTTTAAAAGTAGCCTAAATTTACGGTAGCTAGCTAACGGTAGACTTCAGAGAAAGGGGGATATTTTTACATCCGTTTTGGTGAGCCCAGAGGGGAGATATGGCATTTTAAAAGTAGCCTACATTTACGGTAGCTAGCTAACGGTAGACTACAGAGAAAGGGGGGTATTTTTACGTTTCGGAGCGACAAATGGAAAATATTTCAGTCAACATAGTAAGTGGAACCGAAACAAGGAACCGAAATTTGCGTTCTAATCCAGTCTGATTGTTACCGGTTGTGTAGGAACCGGTTCCATAGTGGAACCAGGTTTCGGTAGCCAACCCTACCGTGGTGTTTTGAGACTCAACATTAATCAATATTTTTTAAATCAAGGCGGTCTGGGGGGGTCGAGCTTGCGGCTGCAGACGTGAGCAGCGTTTTGGCACATTAGCAAACTGAATCTCATAAAAGAAACCAACCGCTGAACAAGTTTCTCGAAGGAAAAAGGGATTTCTCAGATACTCAGATCTGGTTCAGAGACATCCATAGAAAAGTCAGTCAAACTGTTTTCTTTTGTTGAAAACAATTATACCTAAAATATATTAGAGAAAAATATGTTTTGGCATATTTCTTTTTGAATGTGTACAACAACCCAAACAGCTTCTCTCAGCTTCTCTTTATATTATAAATATCTTTATGTTTAAATACAAATGTTGGTTAAAAGTTGCCTCCCTCTATGTTAAAGGGTCATTTCGTTGTTGTTTTTTTCAACCTGGACCATATGTTCCTGTGTGTGTATGTGTGTAAGTGACTGATGGGAACAATAATCTCTGACACTGGTCCAGTATTAGGGAGAACGCTGCAGTCGGCAGCGGCGAAACAAGCTGCAATATAAGTTAATAGGGCAATTTTACAATTGTGTGTCCATGTAAATAAACAGTAATTCAAGCATCGTAAAACACACTTCATTCAAAGTCGTCAGAAACTAAATAAAACTTTGAAAAGCCAAAATTGATGATGCACATTTGCCCCGTAGGGTTACATTGCAGCCCGGTCAGTGGCTGTTTCAAAGATTGTTGTTCCCATCAGGCACTTAGACACAAAAACACAGGACAACAGGCCTGAGTTGAACGGTAGTTACCCTTTAAGACAAGAATGTTTTGGTTTTACTCACTTCACCTGAAACCTCAGCAGGAAAAGATCTAGAACATGTAGATAAGCCACGCTTTGTAAAATCAGACTGCATGATATCAACAGGCGGAGTTCACATCCACATCTCCGCCCACTCTACATCTCATCTACATTTAAATACCAAATTTAAATAAAAAATGAAAAAAATATCCCTGCAACTATATTTGTACAACAGAGTTTAAGGGCCACAGGCAAAAAAAAACCCCGGAGATTTTCAGATTAAAATTGTATTTCTTTTTACGATTATGAAATATTATGAGAAATAAATTCAACAAAATGACTACTTGGGAGTAATCCTACTTTTCATGAGGAAAGTCGTATTTTTTACAAGAGTAAAGCCACATCTTGTAACACTACTACTTTATTTTGAAAATATTATGATTTGGTCTCATAAAATTACAACTAAATCTCTTGTTAAATTCTGACTTTATAATTCTGAACTTTATTATTTTATACCCCTCAAACACATTTAAGAATAAAGTTGTAATTTTTCAAATAAAAGTATGTAATATTGTGAGAATAAAGTCATTTAACGTTGACATTTTATGATACAATTCATACTTTATCAAGAGGAAAGTCTCATTGTCTCTCAAAGCACTTTGTAAATTGTGCTATATAAATTAAATTATTATTATTATTATTTTTACAAGGATAAAGCCACTTGTAATACTTTCTTTATACATTTTATGTAAATTTAATTTTAATCTGAAAATATTATGACTTTGTCTCATAAAATTACAACTAAATGTCAAAATATTACAAATGTTCCTGTAAAATTAAGACTATAGTATAGTATAGTATACCACTATACCACTACATAAATCTCAAAATATTACAAATGTTCCTTCTTAAAGGTCCCAAATATTCTTATTTTCAGGTTCATACTTGTATTTTGGGTTACTACTAAAACATATTTACATGCTTTATTTAAAAAAACAGATAATTTTATATCTGCATTTATCTGTACGAGGGTTAATCGTAATATTAGTAAAAAAAAAATGTTTACCCTGAATATATTTTAGAATAAAGTCATTTTTTTCATAGAAAATATGTAATATTGTGAGAATAAAGTCATATCAGACACAAATCATACTTTTGTAAGAGGAAAGTCATATTTTTAACATTTAACATAACTTTACTATTCTCACAATGAACGATTTCTAATAAAAATTACAACAAATTCTCAAAAAATATTACAAATTATATTGTCAAATTCTGACTTTATCTTAATCGTGATATTAGCACTTTTGTATTTAAGGGTAAAATTGTAATTTCTTTAAAGAAAAGTATTTAATTTTGTGAGAAGAAATCATATTACGCTGAAATGTTATGAACAAAAAAGAGGAAAGTCTTATTTAAATCTTTTTTACAATAAAGCCACATCTTGTAATACTACTACTTTATTCTCAAAATGAATATTTTCTAATAAAAATTATAACAAATTCTCACAATACTACAAATAATTTTCAAATTCTGACTTTATCTTAGTAATATTCTTACCTTGTTTACTCCCAAATACCTTTTTATTCTCATCATATTCATAATTCCACCCCATAAATATTGTAACTTTTACTCTGAAAAGCATTTCCCCTTCTCAAAGTGGCCCGAATACTCTGTCGTATGTTTTGGAACCAACCAGTGTAAGAATTTCTAAAGAAAGAAAAAGAAATTTATGTTTTTTTTGTGTGTATTGATGCCCTTCAGTCGACAGTCTGGGTCCCTATCTTACACCCGGCACAGCGCAAAGCCCCGACGCAAGTGTCTTTGCTAGTTTAAGACCGGCGCAGTTGTCAGTTTCCCGTTCAGCGCCCACATAGTTTTCAGGTGCATTCTGGGCGTGTTGGTCTAACAGGGAGGTGTGTTCAGGTGCATTCTGGGCGTGCTGGTCTTACAGGGAGGTGTGTTCAGGTGCATTCTGGGCGTGCTGGTCTTACAGGGAGGTGTGTTCAGGTGCATTCTGGGCGTGCTGGTCTTACAGGGAGGTGTGTTCAGGTGCATTCTGGGCGTGCTGGTCTAACAGGGAGGTGTGTTCAGGTGCATTCTGGGCGTGCTGGTCTTAAAGGGAGGTGTGTTCAGGTGCATTCTGGGCGTGCTGGTCTAACAGGGAGGTGTGTTCAGGTGCATTCTGGGCGTGCTGGTCTAACAGGGAGGTGTGTTCAGGTACATTCTGGGTGTGCTAGTCTTACAGGGAGGTGTGTTCAGGTGCATTCTGGGCGTGCTGGTCTTACAGGGAGGTGTGTTCAGGTGCACTCTGGGCGTGCTGGTCTTACAGGGAGATGTGTTCAGGTGCATTCTGGGCGTGCTGGTCTTACAGGGAGATGTGTTCAGGTGCATTCTGGGTGTGCTAGTCTAACAGGGAGGTGTGTTCAGGTGCATTCTGGGTGTGCTTGTCTAACAGGGAGGTGTGTTCAGGTGCATTCTAGGTGTGCTAGTCTTACAGGGAGGTGTGTTCAAGTGCATTCTGGGTGTATTGCTATTTTGAGGCAGCGGGGAAAAATGCGCCTAGGCTCGTGCACAGCGCACGCAAACTATGCTCGTTACACACACAGCAGCACACACACACACACAGCAGCACACACACACATGCAGAAGATTACTAATAAAAATATTAGGGTGTAAATCCTCCATCATAACAGCAATGCTCCAAGGTCCAAACGCGCCTGGCTTTTAAAGGGAATGGGAGCTGCTCTCTGATTGGTTGATTACATGTTACGCCCAAAACACACCTCTGATTAATGAAGACACTAAGAACAACCCTTTAGAACCAGGCGCCCGGCACACAGGACACTTTTTACAGCCATTAAACTAGCAAAAGTGGATTTGGACGCACCCTAAACACACCTGCACCAGGCGCTCCACACTGTGCGCTTACATCGTTAAAATAGGGCCCAGCGTGTCTCTTGTGTTTACCTGAAGAAATCAGTGTTCATATCCCTCCCCTCCCCCACTCCGCTGACTGATCAAATGCATAATTGAAGGTGAGCAATCACCAGGAAGCATCGTCTGCGTGTTCAAACTGACCGCACCCACGATCAGGAAATACATCTCTTTCTGAGTTCCCTCAGCACCATTTTGCATCCTTAAGGCTACATTTACAGCGCTACGTTTTGGTCTTTAAGCGTTTTAAGTTTGGAGCCAAAAGTGATCTCGGTGCACCGAGTGTTTTCATCGCCAGTAGAAGAACTAATCTCAGGTTAAGGGGCTCTTATTTCTAGCTCTAAATATGTCGACATAGACTAAGGGGCTCTGAAATTTTTACAATTTAAAATTTTTTAAACCAAAACGTAGCAATGTAAATAGTAGCGTGAAGCCCTATTCGCACAGGACTGGTATTAACGGGAGAACTGATTTTGTGTGTTTCATGCTGCGCATTCTCACGGGATAAGCAGAGTCTGTGACTAATGTTGTCGCACAACCTCTGTGTTTGCCGATATATATGGGTGGTGATTTTGCGGAGGAATTTTTTACTTAAACCACCGTTTGTTGAAATAGTTCTTATCACGGTCTACCCTGGCTGTAGATAGGTGGGCTAACACATTTTTTTGTCTTAGTGCAAGTAATCAGGTTGTTTTTTTTGTCTTTTGTCGGCTCACTTTTACTCACAACACGCTAACCGGCAACATAGGATTCCATTCACTATGCTAAGCTAACTAGCGTTGGCGCTGCCGGTGTTGCACCGGACTAAAACAAATGCATGCACATAAAATGCGTTGGCCCACCTATCTACAGCTAGGGGAGACCCCACCTATCTACAGCTAGAGGAGACCTCACCTATCTACAGCTAGAGGAGACCCCACCTATCTCCAGCTAGGGGAGACCCCACCTATCTACAGCTAGAGGAGACCTCACCTATCTACAGCTAGAGGAGACCCCACCTATCTACAGCTAGAGGAGACCCCACCTATCTCCAGCTAGGGGAGACCCCACCTATCTACAGCTAGAGGAGACCCCACCTATCTACAGCTAGAGGAGACCCCACCTATCTACTGCTAGAGGAGACCCCACCTATCTACAGCTAGAGGAGACCTCACCTATCTACAGCTAGAGGAGACCCCACCTATCTACAGCTAAAGGGAGACCCCACCTATCTACAGCTAGAGGAGACCTCACCTATCTACAGCTAGAGGGAGACCCCACCTATCTACAGCGAGAGGAGACCTCACCTATCTACAGCTAGGGGAGACCTCACCTATCTACAGCTAGAGGAGACCCCACCTATCTACATCTAGAGGGAGACCTCACCTATCTACAGCTAGAGGAGACCTCACCTATCTACAGCTAGAGGGGACCCCACCTATCTACAGCTAGAGGGAGACCTCACCTATCTACAGCTAGAGGAGACCTCACCTATCTACAGCTAGAGGAGACCCCACCTATCTACAGCTAGAGGAGCCCCACCTATCTACAGCTAGAGGAGACCTCACCTATCTACAGCTAGAGGAGACCCCACCTATCTACAGCTAGAGGAGACCCCACCTATCTACAGCTAGAGGAGACCTCACCTATCTACAGCTAGGGGAGACCCCACCTATCTACAGCTAGAGGAGACCTCTTCTACCTACAGCTAGAGGAGACCACCTACCTACAGCTAGAGGAGACCCCCATCTATCTACAGCTAGGGGGACCCCACCTATCTACAGCTAGGGAGACCTCACCTATCTACAGCTAGGGGAGACCCCACCTATCTACAGCTAGAGGAGACCTCACCTATCTACAGCTAAGGGGAAAACCCACCTATCTACAGCTAGAGGAGACCTCACCTATCTACAGCTAGAGGAGACCCCCACCTATCTACAGCTAGAGGAGACCCCACCTACCTACAGCTAGAGGAGACCCCCACCTATCTACAGCTAGAGGAGACCCCACCTATCTACAGCTAGAGGAGACCCCACCTACCTACAGCTAGAGGAGACCCCACCTATCTACAGCTAGAGGAGACCCCACCTACCTACAGCTAGAGGAGACCCCACCTATCTACAGCTAGAGGAGACCGTGATGAGCCCTATTTCAACAAACGGTGGAGTATCCCTTTAATAAATGAGAGAAATGGCAGTTTTAAATGGGATTAAGATCACAGACTACATGAACAATTACTAAAAAGGACTAAAAAGTCCCCGATTATACCAGTCTCGTGTGAATAGGACGCAGATCTAATGAAAAAGCGCTGTGTTCCATCCAGGAGTGTGTTTGGTTGTACGTGTCAGTCAGAGGAAGCTCCACCCGTCTCTGTCCGTCTCCACCCGTCTCTGTCAGTCTCCACCCGTCTCACGTCAGTTTGGAGGACGCCTGGTCCACCAGAGCCTGCACCGTGACGCCCAGCTTCACCAGGCCTTTCTCCTCCAGGATGTGGTGCGGGAGACACAGCTTGTCCTGTGAGAGCAGAGAGGGGTGGAGGACAGGAGAGAGAGGGGTGGAGGACAGGAGAGAGAGGGGTGGAGGACAGGAGAGAGAGGGATGGAGGACAGGAGAGAGAGTTGGAGGACAGGAGAGAGGGATGGAGGACAGGAGAGAGAGTTGGAGGACAGGAGAGAGAGGGATGGAGGACAGGAGAGAGAGGTGGAGGACAGGAGAGAGAGGGATGGAGGACAGGAGAGAGAGTTGGAGGACAGGAGAGAGGGGTGGAGGACAGGAGAGAGAGGGGTGGAGGACAGGAGAGAGAGAGAGAGAGAGAGACAGACAGACAGGAGAGAGGGGTGGAGGACAGGAGAGAGAGGGTGGAGGACAGGAGAGAGAGAGAGACAGACAGACAGGAGAGAGAGACAGGAGAGAGAGAGAGAGAGGATAGAAGAGAGGATAGAAGAGAGGATAGAAGAGAGGATAGAAGAGAGAGAGAGGATAGAGAGAGACAGGAGAGAGAGACAGGAGAGAGAGAGAGAGAGAGAGAGAGAAGAGAGAGAGAGAGACAGACAGGAGAGAGAGACAGGAGAGAGAGAGAAAGAGAGAGGACAGGAGAAAGAGAGACAGACAGGAGAGAGAGACAGGAGAGAGAGAGAGACAGGAGAGAGAGAAAGAGAGAGGACAGGAGAGAGAAAGAGAGAGAGACAGGAGAGAGAGAGACAGGAGAGAGAGAGACAGGAGAGAGAGAGAGAGGACATGCAGATTTAGACACAATGCTTGTGAATGTAAAAGTGTGTTTCTGCAACACGGCAGCAGTGGTGTAATGTAACTAAGTACATTTACTCCAGTACTGTACTTTAAGTACCAGATGTTGAGGTACTTGTACTTTACTTGTAGTCTTTTCTTTTCATGTCACTTTCTACTTCTACTCCTCTACATTCATCTGTTACAGCTTTAGTTACTAGTTACTTTAGTTACTCCGCTACATTCATCTGTTACAGCTTTAGTTACTAGTTACTTTAGTTACTCCGCTACATTCATCTGTTACAGCTTTAGTTACTTTAGTTACTCCTCTACATTCATCTGTTACAGCTTTAGTTACTTTAGTTACTCCGCTACATTCATCTGTTACAGCTTTAGTTACTTTAGTTACTTTAGTTACTCCGCTACATTCATCTGTTACAGCTTTAGTTACTAGTTACTTTAGTTACTGCACCACATTCATTCGTTCCAGCTTTAGTTACTAGTTACATTAGTTACTCCGCTACATTCATTCGTTCCAGCTTTGGTTACTGAGGTACTTTCTTTCCACTTCTCTTTCCTCTTTCTATTTATTTTCTTCCTATCATTTTTTTACCCATTCCTTTCCACTTTCATTCTCCTTCATTCCATTTTCCACTTTGATTCTTACTCCCCTTCTCTTTCCCTTCCGTTATCCTTCCTTCTCCTTCCTTCCTTACTCCCTTCATTCTCCATTCCACTTCTCCCCCCCCCCCTCTTTCCCCCCCCTCCCCCCCCCCCCCCCCCCCCCCCCCCCCCCCCCCCTTCTCCTCCTCCTCTCTTTTTTCTCCTCCCTCCTCCCCCCCCCCCCCTCTTTCTCCTTCCTGTTCATTTCTTATCATTCCTTTTCTTGTATCCCTATTCTTTTCCATTCTCTCCTTTTTTTTTTTCCTTCCATTTCCTCTCTTTTTTATCTTTTTATTTTCATTTCTTCCTTTTTTTATATTCCTTCTTTCTTCTTTTCCTCTTCTTACTTTATTTTCTCCGCTCCATTCATCTATTCCATTCGTTTCCATTCGTTCTCCTTTCCATTTTGTTGTTCCATTCCTTCTCCTTCCTTTCGTTTCCCTTCTTCCTTATCTTTCCATTCCTCCATTCTTCTCCTTTCCGCGTTGTTTCTCCATTATTTCTATTCTTATTCATTTCTTTTCTTTCCTTATCTTATCCTTTATTCCGTCCTCCATTCCTTCATCTTTTCTTCTCTATTCGTTCCCGTTCTTATTTCTTATTTCCATTCCTTTTTTTCCTTATTTATTCGTTTTCCTTTCTTCTTCTTTGCTTGTACATTATCCATTCTTTCTTCCCTTTTCCTCCTTCTTCCTTTTCATTTTTTTATCCCTTTTTTCTTTTTGTCATTTTCCCCCCCTTCGGTATCCTTTGGATTCTTCCATTCCGTTATCTGTTTCCATTCCGTTTATTCTTTTTCTTTTATTCTTTGTTGTTTTGCTGGATTCCATTCTTATCTGTTGGATTTCCTTCCGTTATTTTCGTTCTCTTCTTCTCCTTCACGTTCATCTGTTCCACTTCCTGTTCATCCGTTCTATTTTCTTCCTTTCTTATCCTTCTTCATCTGTTGATTTCCTTCCATTCCTTTTTATTCCTTCAGTTTTTGGCGTTCGTTCATTGTTCTTTGGTTATCCGTTCATCCTTTCCGGGATTCTTGGATTATCCATTCCGTTCATCCTTTCCGTTGGGTTCGTTGCATTCCATTCATTTCCATTTGGTCGTTCTCCATTTCCTTTTTTTTTTTTTTTTTTTCTTTTCTTTCAGTTCTCTTCCGTTCATGTTTGATTCTTATTATTCGTTGGTTCTCCACGTTCATCTGTTTCCTTTGGTTGGATTCATCTTTCGGATTCTCGATTCTTTCTTTTCTGTTTTCGTCTTTTTCGTTCCTCCTTCCTTCGTTCATCCTTTCCGCAGTTCTCGTTTTTGTTACTCTTCTTTCCACCTTTCCTCCATTCCGTTATCCTTCCGTTTTTCTTCTTCATCCGTTCCGTTCGGTTACTCCTTCCATTCATCTGTTCCACTTTGGTTACTAGTTACTGGTTACTCCTTCACGTTCATCTGTTACAGCTTTGGTTACTAGTTACTTTAGTTACTCCGCTCGTTCATCCGTTCCAGCTTTAGTTACTAGTTGCTTTAGTTACTCCGCTTCACATTCATCTGTTCAGCTTTGGTTACTGGTTACTTTAGGTACTCCTTCGTTCATCTGTTACAGCTTTGGTTACTAGTTACTTTGGATTACTCCTTCACGTTCATCTGTTCCAGCTTTGGTTACTAGTTACTTTAGTTACTCCGTTTCACGTTCATCTGTTACAGCTTTAGTTACTAGTTACTTTAGTTACTCCTTTCGTTCATCCTTTCCAGCTTTAGTTACTAGTTACTTTAGTTACTCCGCTACGTTCATCTGTTCCAGCTTTAGTTACTAGTTACTTTAGTTACTCCACTACATTCATCTGTTACAGCTTTAGTTACTAGTTACTTTAGTTACTAGTTACTTTAGTTACTAGTTACATGTAGTTTATAAAATCTGATTCTAAAGTAAACTAGCCGACAACATAACGGACTACAAGTCTACAGCTGAGATGATGAGACCATTAAACACACAACTCTGAGTGAGTGTGTGTGTTGTGTCTGTGTGTTGTGTGTTTGTTGTGTGTGTGTGTTTGTGTGTATGTGTCTGTGTGTGTGTTGTGTGTGTTGTGTGTGTTGTGTGTGTGTTGTGTGTGTTGTGTGTGTTTGTTGTGTGTGTGTGTTTGTGTGTATGTGTCTGTGTGTGTGTTGTTATGTGTTGTGTGTGTTGTGTGTGTTGTGTACAGCCAGACACTTTACAACATAAAGCACATTTCAAAATAAAACACCCAGGTTCATGGTGGTTTTGGCGGTCTTGACTTCTCATGGCCGAGACCGGCGATCCAAGCTGCTCACACACACACACACACAACACACCCACACACCACACCCACTTCCTACCTACCACCTCCCTGCACCCACACACCTACCTGAACCCCTGCCTTACCTACAGCCTAACAACAGACAAACCACACACACACACCTACCTGCCTTTACACACCCACCTGACACACACACGCACACACCTGCCGCACACACACACACACACAGGCACACACAGACACACACAGAAATTTAAATGTTTAAAGACCATTTTACTTCTTTTTATAGACTGTTTTCTACCAAAAATGTCATGTTTTTGTTCTTCTTTGGACCTCCTTTCCTTCCTTCCTTCCTCCCTCCCTCCTTTCTTTCCATCCTTCCTCCTCCTCCTTTCCTTCCATCCTTCCTTCCTTCCTTCCTTCCTCCCTCCTCCTTTCCTTCCTTCCTCCCTTCCCTCCTCCCTCCTCCTTTCCTTCCTTTCTTCCTCCCTCCTCCTTTCCTTCCTCCCTCCCTCCCTCCCTCCCTCCCTCCTTTCCTTCTTTCTGTCTTTTTTCTTAGTTTCTGTCACTTTTGTCGACCTATTCTTGCCTCCCTCCCTCCCCTCCCTCCTCCCTTCCTTCCTTCCTTCCTTCCTTCCTTCCTTCCTTTTCTTCCTCCCTCCCTCCCTCCTTTCCTTTCTTCCTCCCTCCCTCCTTTCCTTCCTCCCTCCCTCCTTTCCTTCCTTCTGTCTTTTTTTCTTAGTTTCTGTCACTTTTGTCGACCTATTCTTGCCTCCCTCCCTTCCTCCCTTCCTCCCTTCCTCCCTCCCTCCCTTCCTTCCTTCCTTCCTTCCTTCCTCCCTCCCTCCCTTCCTTCCTTCCTTCCTTCCTTCCTCCCTCCCTCCCTCCCTTCCTTCCTTCCTTCCTTCCTTCCTTCCTTCCTTCCTTCCTCCCTCCCTCCCTCCCTCCCTTCCTTCCTCCCTCCAGTCTTTTTCCAAAGATTGGTTGTCTTTTTAAAGTATTTTCTGTCTCCTTTCTTCATCATCAGCATGTAAATGTGTTCCATGTCCGAGGCTGTGGTTCAGTAAATCTACGTCTGACATCGCTGTCCTCTTCCTCTCGGTGAAGACTGCTCAGGCTTTAAAAACACGGCTCGAAAGGAGGAACATTGTTGACATAAGTTTGAGAACCAGCGGTCTAATCCGCACATACAACCTGGTGAAGTGAAGTTAAACAACGACTCCGTCGAGCAGACAACATCCCTAAAACTGTAGATTTATTCCCTCGGTCTTAAACAGACACACATATATCTTACACAAGTCATAAAAATAATCCTCCTCATACATGAAAGCCACTCCCATCAGAGGAAAGGTAAACAATATTCCGCTGAATTAATTCACAGAATAACTAATTCATAGCAACAGAAATCAGCAATTTATGAGTTACTCATCTTAATTCGGGACAGTCCCGAAATCCAAGCAGTTGTCCCGAATCCAATCATGCCCTAATTGTCGAGAATTAGAGCAAAGTCTCAAGAGCAGACTCTGGAGTTCTAGTCTGATTGGATATTAAAAGTAATGTTTTTAATTAGTTTTTAATTGAGTAATCACCTGAGTTCACGATTTTAAAGATTTATTTATTTGTATTTTTGGGTTTTGCAAGACAAGACAAGTTGAGCTTCTGAATAAAAAAATTAATCATTTTGGTCGCGGAGTTTTGAAATTCATGTTAAGTGCCAGGCAGCCCCGAGAAGGGAGTGATCTGATTGGCTGTTGCTGATGTTAAAGCGCCAACATGACAGACAGTTGAATTTTACCCATTCTCATCTGGTCACCTTACATTTGACCCATTTTCAAAACGTTTCTACATCACAATTTTGGGGTTTCTTTCAACCAAATGGTTCCCTACCCTCCTCACAGTAAGTACGTATTTTCGTTATTCAATTTGAGGGTGTGTTTTTAGGGTTATTTTATATTTGAAAAAATAAAATAAAAAAGGACAAAGAGCGTTGAAAAAGTGACAAAAATGTCAGAAAAAGCTAGTTTAGAAATCTAGACACACCCTATATCGGCTGCAAATGTAATTTGCAGCGGCAGGATCAATCAACTCTCCGTTGGCTCGCTGAGCTGGAAAAACCAAACTCTGGTCGGGCCAATCACATCGTGTATAGAGTTGGGAGGGGGGGCTTATGGCCTGCTGCTGCTGGAGAACAGAGGTCTTCTGGAAGACGGAGTTCATCTTTTCTTTGACAAAAGAACAAAGAACGGCTCTGAAGTCATTCTTAAAAAAGGAAGATGTGTTCGGAGGTTCAAGTTGAATCTATCAGCTAGCGTTGCTCTGATTGGTTGGAGGCGCTATCCTATTGCGTGCAGAGGGAATTTGAGAAAGACAACCGTTGATCCCACCCCCTCTGATTGAGGCCTGACCAATGGGGAGTTCCCCAGACCCTCAACATCTGGATGTGGAGCTGGGCTTCTTGTCAGGCAAAGGAAAAACTTAAAAAATAGGGAGAAAAAACCCCGACAAAAACATCGAAAAAACTTAAAAATAGGAGAAAAAACAACAAAAAGCGTGTGCCGAAATTTCTACATTTTGTTGTTCTTCTTCTACACTTTTCTCAAAGTTTTTGGCGATTTTATTTGTCACATTCTCTCCCATTTGTTTTACTTTTGGGTGTTTTTTATTATTATGTTTTGTGACTTTTAAGCAATTTTTGTCTCCTTTGGCGAAGTTTTTGACTATTTTTTGGTCAGCTTTTTTTCAGCGGTAAAAAAAAGTTTTTGGCGATTTTTTTCCTGTGTTTTTGTCACTTTTCCAACATTTGTCACTTTTTTCTCAACGCTTTTGTCACAGTTCTGATACAGAAAGTTTTGCACAACAGATTGTTCTGTGAAGTTCTTGTAGAGACAATAAAACCTGCGAGTCCGGGCAGCCGGGCTCCGTGCGAGAATCAGAGTAAGACGTCTGCTTTTTATTACGTTTCTGTGAATTAATCCAGCAGCCAATCAGCTGCTTACATGGCCGCCAGGCAAAATGCATTAAATTCCTCTCAACATTACAAACAGATAATCTTCTCCACTCCTCTACGTATCAAAGCCTCTAAGATAAAACAGATTAATACCTATATATATATATATATATATATATAGATATATATATATATAGATATATATATATATATATATATATATATATATATATAGATAGAATATAACTCTATCTAACACTCATCCAGTGTCTATTTAGCCCTTCAATGTTTCCAAAAAACAGTCACATTGCATATCAGGATACAGAAGAGTTGTAAGATTTTTAAAAAGCAGGGCCTTAAATAAATAAATTAAATTAAATTCACATTTTTCTCAAGTTTCAAAAACATCATACTCAAATAACTGGTTTTTAAATAACAACTCATATTCAAATCAAGAGCCCAAAGTTACACCTAACTGATTAAAAGAATCAATACTTATTATGACACGAGCTTCACCTTTGCTCCCCACGCTTTATACGCGTACGTTAGATGAGACCGGTAGGTAGGTAGGGTTAGATTACCCGTTTGGGTTTTATGATTCCGATGCGAAACCGATTCTTGAAAAACTGAAAAATTACCGTTTTGGTGAGCCCAGAAAGGGAAATATGGCCTTTAAAAGCCCATATTCTGCTCATTTTCAGGTTCATAATTGTATTTTAAGGTTGTACCAGAATAGGTTTACATGGTTTAATTATCAAAAACACCATATTTTTGTTGTACTGCACATTGCTGCAGCTCCTCTTTTCACCCTGTGTTCAGGTCTCTGTTTTAGCTACAGAGTGAGACCTCTCTTCTTCTTCTTCTGTACTATCTTGGATTGCACTTTCACTTTATGCTCAGTAGCTCAGATCGTAGATCATATCAGCTAGCTCCATAGACAGTAAAGAAAGGCTGTTCCTCCGACTTCAGTCAGTTCCAAGGATCAGGATCAGCTGGGAGACTTCTTCTAAACCAGAGCAAATGCGTAATAGCTTCTGGTAGATTATGGTGAACTTGTATTATTATTTGTAGCGGTGCTTTACTGTGAGAGCGAGCTAGCATGCTGGCGCCTGGCAATACTAACGGTTCGCGGTTAGCCAGCTCTAGTTTGACTGAGTGGCGTGAAAGCCGTGCAGATGTTGACCAGCTCACCCGGAGGAGACTGAAGGCAGGACGCTTACAATTTCCAAGAGAGCCAAGATCTCACTCCAGAACACCATGGATGGTTTTATA